>NW_025849950.1:0-2151 GCF_002878395.1 Capsicum annuum
ATGGTACTCACACCTTACATTAGGATCAAACCAACTTGCATTCGGATCCACTTTGAAAGTCAAAACAGGTTCAATCCATCCTAATTTGACCAATCTCCGCAACAGGCTCGTATATGATTCTCCAATTGGGGTGAAGTTTTCCTTTGGCCTCTGTTCTCTTGTATAGTCTGCCGTAACATACGGATTACGAGGGGCTTGTAAATTTGGCTGCCACGGACGAAAACCTTGTGGCGCAGGTGCCCGCCATTGTGGACGCTGAGGAGGTCAGGCATACACTTGAGCATTAAGAACAGCAGGTTGAGGCGTATAATAATGTTGAGGAGGGCTGGGTTGTCCCTGTTGGACATGAACGTAAGGGGAGTTTCGTCCCCTTTGGGCGTTGCCCGGTCCTGATGCCATCATGGATCCTTCCTCCTTCTTCTTCCGATTTTCGAAACTACCTGATCCACTCTGAATGGCTTGTGTAGTGGCCCTGAGGGCGGTTTGCTCATGATTTTTCCTGATTTGATGCCATTCTCCATCATTTCCCCAATTTTTATTGCTTCGGCCAAAGGTTTACCAACCGCGGCTAGTAAATGATTAAAATAATCGGACTCTCGAGTTTGGAGAAAAACGTCAATCAATTCCTGGTCCTTCAGTGGCGGCTTGACTCTAGATGCCTGTTCTCTCCATTTCATGGCAAACTCTCGAAAACTTTCAGATGGTTTTTTCTTCATATTAGCAAGAGAAGTGCGGTCAGAGATAATATCGAGATTGTATTGAAATTGTTGCACAAAATCTTGAGCCATATCATCCCAAACGTGCCAATGGGAGATTTCTTGATCGATAAACCATTCGGAGGCTATTCCCGTCAGACTTTCTCCGAAATAGGCCATAAGCAGCTCCTCTTTCCCTCCTGCTCCTCTGAGTTGATTGCAATACCTTTTTAAGTGGGCCACTGGGTCACCATGACCACTATATTTTTCGAATTTAGGGGTCTTGAACCCTATTGGCAAATGAACATTAGGGAACATACACAGGTGTTTGAAAGAGACGCTTTTGTGTCCTTCCAATCCTTGTATGTTTCTCATACTCTGCTCCAGACTCCTCACTTTTCTAACTATCTCTTCTCGTTCTTCATTCATAATAGCCTTCTCAATCACGATATGAGACTCAGGCTAATAAGTGGGCTGATATGAATTTACGGGTTTGAATGTCAATTCAGGAGGATAGACTTGATCATGATTTAGTTCGTTAATAGGCTTCTGTATCATTGATGGAGGATTTATATTAGTTGTCACGGTCGGAATGAAAAACGGGTTGTTTGTGAACGATGGATTTGGAGGACGCATGGTGGATGTGCCAGCAGCGCTAGACACATTAGCGTATGGACCAAATCCAGGCGGGTAAAGTGGATCGTCGACTTGGGCTTGAGTAGAACTGGGATGATTTGCATCTGAAAGGCCAGGAATCGAGGAAGGCGGGGCTTGTCCATTCGCCCAGGCCTGATACATTTCTGATATTTGTTGCTTCAATAACCTATTCTCCTCCAAAGATGCGAACTCTCGTGGGACTAACTGATCTCGACCTTCTTCATTATCAGATTCTGTTCCATCTTTCCGAGTCATCTTCTTTTTTCCTTTATACCTTGTTTTGTACGGGTGAGAGGCCAGCTTGACCACAACCAACCACCTTATTCTCTCTCTCTTTGAAACAGAAACAAATATGTTAGGATTTAGAGTTTTTTTTTTTTTAAAATTTATTCATAACTAACTCAAATGTCATGCACCTAAGTAATTTCCTTCCTGAAATGGACTTAGGAAAACCCTCTTGTTTCATCCCGGCTTTGGTGAATTAATTTTTCACCCTCATTATTTAATGCCAACATCTTAAAATTATTACTTGAAACTTGAAAAAAAATATTTGATCGCACCAGCCGAAGGTTGCCTACGTATCATGTTTTACATGAATCAGATCATCACGATGCCTTCCAAAGATGTCTTGCAACTTAATCCTCCCTCAGACTTGAGTAGATCCTGGATAATGTTTTTGGCAGATATGGAGCGAGAGCACGTGCCTGACGGCCCAGATTTTCATTGCCTTGGTGAAGATACTTAGCATAAATATTAATCAAGGTTTCACTGAGCTGAAGTACTTCTCCCCTGGCCTCAA
>NW_025849951.1:0-1375 GCF_002878395.1 Capsicum annuum
TTTCATTCCGGCCGTGACAACTAATATAAATCCTCCATCAATGATACAGAAGCCTATCAACGAACTAAATCATGATCAAGTCTATCCTCCTGAATTGGCATTCAAACCCGTAAATTCATATCAGCCCACTCATCAGCCTGAGTCTCATATCATGATTGAGAAGGCTATTATGAATGAAGAACGAGAAGAGATAGTTAGAAAAGTGAGGAGTCTGGAGCAGAGTGTGAGAAACATACAAGGATTGGGAGGACACAAAAACGTCTCTTTCAAAGACCTGTGTATGTTCCCTAATGTTCATTTGCCGATAGGGTTCAAGACCATTAAATTCGACAAATATAGTGGTCATGGGGACCCAGTGGCCCACTTAAAAAGGTATTGCAATCAACTCAGAGGAGCAGGAGGGAAAGAGGAGCTGCTTATGGCCTACTTCGGAGAAAGTCTGACGGGAATAGCGTCCGAATGGTTTATCGATCAAGACATCTCCCATTGGCACGTTTGGGATGATATGGCTCAAGATTTTGTGCAACAATTTCAGTACAATCTCGATATCATCCCTGACCGCACTTCTCTCGCTAATATGAAGAAAAAACTATCTGAAAGTTTCTGAGAGTTTGCCATAAAATGGAGAGAACAGGCATCTAGAGTCAAGCCGCCACTGAAGGACCAGGAACTGATCGACATTTTTCTCCAAACTCAAGAGTCCAATTATTTTCATCATTTACTAGCCGCGGTTGGTAAACCTTTCGCCGAAGCAATAAAAATTGGGGAAATGGTGGAGAATGGCATCAAATCAGGAAAAATCATGAGCCAAACCGCCCTCAGGGCCACTACACAAGCCATTCAGAGTGGATCAGGTAGTTTTGGAAATTGGAAGAAGAAGGAGGAAGGATCCATGATGGGGTCAGGACCGGGCAATGCCCAAAGGGGACGGAACTCCCCTTACATTCATGTCCAACAGGGACAACCCAGCCCTCCTCAATATTATTATACGCCTCAACCTGTTGTTCTTAATGCTCAAGCATATGCCCGACCTCCGCAGCGTCCACAATGGCGGGCACCTGCGCCACAAGGTTTTCGTCCACGACAGCCGAATTTACAAGCCCCTCGTAATCCGTATGTTACGACAGACTATACAAGAGAACAGAGGCCAAAGGAAAACTTCACCCCAATTGGAGAATCATATACGAGCCTGTTGCGGAAATTGGTCAAATTAGGATGGATTGAACCTGTTTTGCCTTTCAAAGTGGATCCGAATGCAAGTTGGTTTGATCCTAATGTAAGGTATGAGTACCATTCCAACGTCCAAGGTCACAGTACCGAAAACTGTTGGAGTCTGAAGAGAGCCATTGAAAAGTTAATCGAAAGTAAGGCAATC
>NW_025849952.1:0-2788 GCF_002878395.1 Capsicum annuum
TATGTGTGTCAGTTTCCTTCCATCGAGTCCTGGGGGTACTTGTACCTGAAAACTATAGCTGTGTGCCTAGATCCATATCATGTTTCATGATATCCGAACTCAAGCTATGATTCCATAGACTTCAGCTAGTCATGTGACTCAGAAAAACCTCATGATCTTAGTCAGATGTCAGATACCAGTAACATTCCGCCATTCAATGGAATCCAGTAAGATTAAGTCATGTACAGTTAGTTATTTATGTTTAGTCCCTCCAGATGGGATAGAGGTTAGCACCGAGTGAACCCAAGGATGGGAACTCACCTTCCAGTTCGGGGTGTGATTCTTAGTAGCAATTTTTGTGTTCTAGAACTACGTAGCCAGTGTAGGTTGAGACATCTTAATCCGTCAGATTAGGGTTGATGAGGTGGCTTAACCCGCCAGTTTAGGGTTTCCACCGTTCTCATTGAGTACCTTCCAGATAAGGGTCACTCATAGGCTGTCCTTACCCGTGGTACGGTATTGACACCCCTCTAGTTGGAGCAGAGATTGGACCCCAGCTTAGCCATAATGGCATACATGGGGCATGTCGGTTAAACACTACTTCCCACAGTTTCAGTATCAGTCTCAGTAAAAGAACTCAGGGCGTTCTTCAGATTTCAGTATATACAGGACTGTCAGATACAGTCGTCCATGTTATCAGTTTCAGTATCAGTCATGACAATTATCAGTTAACCATGTATTAGCTTATAGGTCATGCTATCACGTATTCATGGTCCCAGTTTCTATATATGTGTGTTTGCACTCCCACATTCATATTAGTTAGTCAGTGTTGTTTATGCATGAAACCTTTTATGTTCAGCCTACCTTCCTCGTATACTCAGTACTCTAGTTGTACTGACGCATTTGTGCTATGGTGCTTTCTTTTCATGTTACACCATAGGTTCTGAGACAAGAGCTCCAGCCCAGTAGTAGCGGTAGCATTCCAGTCGCAGAATCACAGTGATTCCTCATTAATTCGAGGACAATATGATTTGATTCATTTACTTATATCTTTAGTTCAATTTTACAGAGTTAGTTGGAGATATGTTCCTTCAACTCCTTATTCAGACAGTTTAGAGTCTTTCAAATTTATGTTCAGATTTATATTCAGATTGAGTTGTTTTGGGTATTTTCACCCACATGATTGTATTTAGTTGAACCTTATGGCCTTACAGTTCCATGTATTCTGCATTATTATATCATGATTTGCAGTATACAGGTATAGATATTAGTCATGGGTTAGCTTGTGGTCCCTCGGGGTCATGAACACCGTGTAGCATTTTGGTTCAGCAAATCGAGGTGTTACAAACTTGGTATCAGAGCCTAAGGTTTAATAGAGTCCTAGCAAGTCTGAAAGCCACATCTAGTAGAGTCTTGTACATGGGTGTGTTGCGCGCCACATTTATGTGCGGGAGGCTATACGATGTTTTAGGAACAGTCCCCTTTCTTCATTATTCATGTCATGCTAGTGAGCATAATCACAAGTTAAACCCTCAATCTAATCCATTCTTCTCTTATTCCAGACCATGGCCCCAAAGAGAAGAAACCAGCCAGCTCCTCAGCCCGAAGATCCTTTGGGCGAATATGTTTTCCATGCAGATTTTAGAGCCGCATTTACCACACTTGCTCAATCCATGGTTGTACAGAATGAACAGCGACCAGTCATTCCAGCCAATCTAGTGGCCACTCCCAAAGCAGCTAGGGTTTGGGACTTCACCCGAATGAACCCTCCATCTTTTCATGGGTCTAAGTCTGATGAGAACCCCCAGGAGTTCATTGACCAAGTCCAGAAGGTCATTGACATCATGAGTGCTACTTCTATTGAGAGTGCTGAGTTAGTTGCCTACTAGTTACAGAATGTTGCTCATGATTGGTACAAACAGTGGAAGTCTGAGAGGTTAGATGATACAGGCCCTATCGAGTGGAAGGAATTTGTCAAAGCCTTCTTAAACAGATTCTTTTCCTAAGAGCTGAGGGAAGCCAAAGTTCTTGAGTTCATCAACCTCAGGCAGGGGAATATGATGGTAAGGGAGTATTCTCTCAGATTTACTCAGCTAGCCAGGTATGCTCCTCATGTGATTGCAGACAATAGAGCTAAGATGAGCAAGTTTGTGTCAAGGGTCAACGATAGCATGGTAAATGAGTTTAGGTCTGTGATACTGATCGGTGATATAACCTTAGCAAGACTCATGACCCATACCCAGCAAGTAGAAGAGCAGAATTTTAAGACTAGGGAGAGGCAGAACAAGAGAGTAAGGTCAGGTAATTTCAACTTTGCTCACCCCAAGTCAGATGAAGGAAACCGTTCACAGTTTTGCTCTAAGTCAGCCATTCCAGCTCCTTTCTCTGACAGTGCTCTAGTGCCGAGTTCAGATATGACAATAGAAATAAAGCGCCAGGCGCTAAATCTCAGGGCAGTGTTAGCAGTGCCCGAACGAATCCCATTTGTCAGACTTGTGGTAAAAACCACAAGGGCATTTACAGAGCCGGTAGTGATATCTATTTTGGTTGTGGCAAGCCAGTCCATAGGATTAGGGAGTGTCTGCAGTCAAGTCTTCAGGGTCAGCAAAATTATTCTACAGCTCAGTCTAGTTGCCCAAACCACCAGGGTGCCATTTCTAGTGCTACCAGTGGGCAACGCCCAAATAGACTCTATTCTCTTCAGTCCCAACAGGATCAAGAAAATTCTCCTGATGTCGTTACTGGTATGTTACAGATTTTCCATGTTCATGTTTATGCTTTGCTAGACTCAGGTGCATCTTTGTCTTTT
>NW_025849953.1:0-1140 GCF_002878395.1 Capsicum annuum
CCAAGGGTTGCAACTAATATCCTCAGACAAGAAATATATTCACAATAAATGAGTGCTATGCAAGATCTAATTTACAAGAGCTTTTAGCTTAGACTTCTAAATCAACATAGACACCAAAAATTATCGATAATATAAACTTTAATCTCCGTCCATATATACACACATGATGTTCAAGCCTATCTTTATAATTACGTATACACTCCTAATCAACAGCCATAAAACACATCTTTCAAATTCTACAATCCTTTATTAAGACAACTTCCGGGCACTATTCTTAAGAAAACACTCACTAACTTTTCCAATTAACTAAGCCATGCACAAGACTTCACTTCAACAATTCCCCACCTACAAACCTAGATAAACCATCACACAACCACTTTCACAAACACAACACGAAATGCTTCAAATAACCATGACATCCATCAAAAGCCTAGCCTCAAGCTTACTCCACACTTGCCACCTTAGCTAAAATGAACCTGCCGCAATCTTTATCAACAAAAACCCGCTCACTCTCTCCTATCGTCACCATTATTCATCCACACTCCCTCGACAAATGAAAAGTCATGAAAGGGTAGAATATAAAGGGATATTATGTATGACTTGGTGCGGTTATTGAGGCCGGAGAACTAGGGCATCAAATGCATGAATTCAACCAGAATCAAGATTAAAGATTAAGGACACCCAGGACATAAATTGAATCTTATTGGTCGCTAAGGGTCTTGCCGGTGGACTGAACTTGAACATACAATAAAACTTAAGCACATGCATTATGAACCGCGCAACTTGAGTTTGGAGTTTATAGCTTATGGAATGTCGATTGCGCCCGCTAGAAAAATTGGGACTCCATATTTCGATAGTTAGGAGAATACATGATTTCCCATGATATGCATGAACATGTATTATGATCGGGGGAATGAAACATAAGGCATGAGAAAATATCGAAGTCATTGAAAAGGCTGGGGTAAAATAGGATCAACACCACTCCTTCTCACCACTAACT
The DNA here is from genome assembly GCF_002878395.1 of Capsicum annuum. Taxonomy (NCBI): domain Eukaryota; kingdom Viridiplantae; phylum Streptophyta; class Magnoliopsida; order Solanales; family Solanaceae; genus Capsicum; species Capsicum annuum. The sequence continues at coordinate 1,001 of NW_025849953.1, forward strand.
TGCAACCCACCGATACACCTACCGAATCCCGCAATCTTAACTTAGTTAAAAAAAAATTCTACTTTCTGCCCCTTAGACTTAAGCCAACACTCTGAGTCAACGAATCACCATACAAACTCTAGTCCATGGCATTTGCTTTA
>NW_025849954.1:0-3691 GCF_002878395.1 Capsicum annuum
AGTCTTGCTTCTAATAGTTGTACCTGCTTTATTAATCTAGTGTTTTCCATGAGGAGTGATTCTTTCTGAGCATTTAGCTTCTTGAAATTCTCCGTCATCGAAGAACAATGGTTGCAGAGAATAATCTTTCCAGTCTCTTTTTGCAAATTATACTGAGGTATTTGATCTGGGTTCTGTCTGAGTGATGGTGATATATAATAGTTTGGTCCTAACTATCCTCTAGCATGATTTGTGGCTTCGGTAAAATCATTAAAATCTTTGAAAAGAGAGGCTTTAAAACCTTGTATTGAATCTAACACTTCTAACCATGTTTGGAAAATTCCGTTAGTCTTCCTATGAATGACTATATAATATTTAAACCTAGGCCTACTTTTTTCTGCCATGTAATGGCATAAAGAATTCATGGATGCCATAAATGATTATGATTTTGTCTATTATAAGATATCCAAAGATTATCTATTAAACACTTTTGGGGTCTATCTAAAATGTAGTCTGGTCTTATTCTAAATGATATGTTACTCTCAAGGTAAGCAATTAAGTTAAATGGTCCAAAGTGAATTCTTTCCATTATTTCTAAAGATTGTAGTGGTCTAAAATTTAAATTACTTAACATTGTCTGCTGATATGAATTTGAAGACGAAGCTACACCTTTGCCTTTATCTGCAAGAGGTTGTCCTGTTGGTCTTATGCTGAAAATAAATGAGTTGGATTAAACTTATTTATTTATTCCCAGTTGTAATCTACTTAACTGGTCTGATAATTCGTTTTCTTTACCTTTTATATGTTCAAATACTATATTCTTATAAACAAATATGGTGTCTGTAAAATTTAGCTATCTTCTTCTACTACTAGTTTTGTCATTTATTTTTTGATGAAATTTAACTATAGCTTCACAATCTGTTCTAACTAAAATTTCCTCTTTATTTAGAATATATAACTTGAAACTATTTAACCCGTATATTATAGCTAATACTTCTAGGTCTATAGCACTCATGTTTCCTTTTTCTTTATATGCCCCACTCTGATAACCACATATTTGTTCTTCATTTTTATTACTGTATTTATTAGGTTGTGCTTTTAAGATAGCACCCCATCCTAAATCACTTCCATCTGTTTGAATGATTAAATAATCCGATTCTAATGGAATATTTAGGTCTGGAATATTTTAATTTTTCTTTTATTTTTTGGATTAATTTAATGTCTTCTATATTGAAGTTTTTCTGCCCTTTACTACCAGTCTTTGCATATAATGGTCCTGTTATTTTCCCTAAGTCTTGAATAAAATTTCGTGCATAATTTACTAATCCTAAAAATATTTGTAAATCTTTTGTCTTTTCTAATTTATCTGGCATTTCTAATACTTTCTTTGCAATGTGTGGTTGACGTTTTACCTTTCCATTTCCTAAAGTTATTCCTAGAAAATTAATATAAGTCTTACATAATTCCATTTTCTTTTTACTTATTATTATCCCATGTTTAACAAATAATCTAAAAATTATTTGTAAGTGTCCTAAGTGTTCTTGTATATTTTGACTGAACACCAAAATATCATCTACATATACTAATATAAAATGTTTATACTCTCCAAATATGTTATCCATCTTTCGTTGAAAAATGGGTGGAGCTGTCTTTAAACCAAACGGCATAACTAACCATTCAAAATTTCCACCTGGACATGTGAATGCCGTCCACTCTCTGCTGTCTGGGTGCATTTTGACTTGCCAGTAACCTGACTTACAGTCAAATTTACTATATACTTTTTTATTTTGAATTCTATTAATTAACTCACTTTTATCTGGTAGTTTATATGCATCTGTTCTGGTGTTATCATTTAATCTTTTACAGTTAATTACCATACGAGCTTTACCTCTTATTTGTTCACTATAATTTCTTACCATAAAGGCGGCTGATCTATGTCTAGAGGTAGATCTTCTTATTACTTCTAATTGTAAAAGTTCCTTTATTTGTATATCAAATTTTTTAGTATCTTCATTATTTGCTTCTATAGGTGCTGTTTTTATAGTGTATTTTGAATTAATTATATCTAATTTACACATTATCTCGTTAGCATCCCAATGAGCTAACGGTCTTTCTCCTATTATTTCCATTTTATCTAGTATAGATATTATATTTTCTAAATCTTTTGGACTGTTTATTATTCCTATTTTATCCATTCCTTTTCTAAAATTATAAAATAGAGTTTCTATACTTATTAGGGTATAATCCTTTTCTATATCTATTAAACATTCTTGTCCTTCTGCATTAAGTAGAGTATAATTTCTAACTTCTTCTAGGTTTTCTTTTATATTTTGTTTTCTTTTAACAGGTTGCTGCTTTGGCATTGATTATTTTGGCAATCGTCGCAACATGGTTCTGGAAGCAAACTAGTTTTATGTGTGTTTAGTGTTCTATATACTGTTGGCAATGTTACTGTTTGTACTGGTGTATAAGTTAAGTTTGTAAAAAGCATTATTCCATCTCTTGTTAAGAGACATCCTCCTTTATTTTGGATACAAAATCGTAGTCCGATAACAAAATCTGATCCTATGTTTAAATCTCTTGCTAATATTTTATTAACATTGTAAATTGGGTTATAGAATTTATTGCATGTATTTAAAAAACTTATTTGTGCTTTTTCTATGTAATAATTGTAAATATTTTGTGATCCATCCATTTGGGTGTTTGTTATGGGTCTTTCAAGTACTTTTAGTAAATGTCCCGGAACTATTTCTTTATTGATTAAACAGCTAGTACATCTGGGATCTACTAATGCTAAAATTTCTATCTTCACATCTATTATTTTAATTTTACTAATACTTTTATGGTAGAAAATTCTTTATCTTCGTTGCATATTAGACTAGTGTCATTATCTTCTAGATTCATAAGTTCTGCCTCCAATTTTTCTAAATGTATAGCTTCTTGTGTATCTTTTTCTTCTATGGCGATTTTGGTTTTTCTTTTTTCTAGGATGGTTAATCTTTGTTCTAAATCATTTATTTGGGTTTCTAAAGTATATACCCTTAGATTTAGGATTTGATTATTTGTATTTTTGTCCGTTGTTTATTTCTGGTTCTATTTTTATTTTTAAAGTGTTTTCTATACAATTTATACATGCTTCTAAGTAACATTTTTTGCATTTAGATTTGTTGTCTTTACTTGGATACCAATTGCATATTTGACATCTATTACTGTCTAAACCTTTGTTTCTTTGGAATTCATGTATACATTCTTGATTAACATTCATTAAATTATTGATTACTAGATTGTTTAAGTCTAGATCTTCTATCTCTTGTCCTAGCTCATTAACTAAGTTATCTTCTTCTGATTCTGAAGAATCAGATTTTGGATTATCTTTATCATTTATATCAATACTTATTATTGAGTATATACTTTCTGTATCTGACATGTATTCGTCCACATTTAATAAAGTTTCTTGGAAATCCTCTATTAGTTGAGAATTTCTAGTTCTATTATTATTTCTTTTAGGATATACATTAGCTAAATGGTCTATGCTTCCACAAGTATAGCATTCTAATTTATTTTTATAGTTTCTATCATTTCTATATTTCCTAACATGTCTGTCTCTATTTAACCACAGTTTTTTAGCTTTTGATTTTTTTAAGAAGTATTGTTTACGACTATATGGTTTTTGATTATGTTTCTTCTTATATTTTCTATATTGTTTCTGATC
>NW_025849955.1:0-3025 GCF_002878395.1 Capsicum annuum
TATAAATTTTAAAAGTCAATTTTTATTTGTTAAAACTCCATATGAGAGTCAAATTGTCTTGTGAACCAAACCTAAATACGTACTATAGTATAAAGGAAAACGAATCTCAGAAAAGCAAATTAAATTTCCGATCTAGGGTTACGAAGCCTGTTTTCTGTGAGTGGGGAGCGATATGGGATCTCCCTTTGTGGTGTACGTTCAAGGATATGGTAGGCAGGATTTTTTGTGGTATCGCATGGAGTTTGAGAACAAGATAAAAAGGGAGAGGGTAAAGTTTGAACGCGTTGCGCAGCTCGATCGGATGGAAGGTGGAGCGGGAGGAGGGTGGGCCGTTATTGGTGAAGATGGAGACATCTACTGGGTTGCTGGATCCACTAATTATGGTGAAGGGAGTCGTATTTACACTAATTTGGATGTGTTTAAACATAAGTGCAGCAGCAACCCTGATCAACCCACCGCCTGGGTAAAAGTATCTTCCAGGAAAATTCCCCGTGTATTGCCCTTCGTCGCTGCCGTTTCTGGCGGAAAGAAGCTATGTGTTGTCTCTGGATATGAGCACTACCTTCCTAAGCCGACAAGCGATGAAGAGGCTGCTCTTAGCGTTGACGATCATTGGAATTGTTATGATTGGAGCAAGGCCGGTGAAATTTACGACCCCGACACAGATTCTTGGACCTACCTGGAGGCCCCTATGGAACCTTTTCACGATTACAGGCCTACTACAGCTGCTCTTGCCCTGGATAAAGATGAAATCCTGTTTAATCGCCGGGGATCTTATGGTCTTGTTCTCTTTTGCGACCTAGGTAAAGATGTGTACATTGCTGATCCGATGTACTTTGATTCCTGGTTTTACGAGGACGAGTGCTTCCCACCACCAGGTCTCGAAGATTGTGATGACCTTGATATCCTAGAAATGTGTTCCCGAAATAGCACTCCTGTCGTCTTGAATGATACCTTCTATTGGTTCACCTATGACCTCCGCTTGTTTGGATATGATATGAATCGTCAAGTCTGGTTCCGATCCCCTAGTCTTGCACACAAATTGGACCCACTTAAACCACCCACAAAACCCATTATGGTATACCCTCCTACCTCCATTTTGCTTGGCCTGCCAAATGGAGAGCTTTTGGTGATTGTCGAAGAAGATGATGTTCCTGGCACTCCTGACGCTCGCTATCTGACACTGGCCTCCCTTTCCGTGGTCCGAGATGGAGTACACACCGTAGATGTGTCCGTCAGTTTCTTGCAGCCTTTCTCCGTTGATGATCCTTTTTTTTGTGCTCTGTGATGGCAAGGCAGTGTGAGTAGTGCTACCCTTTCCTTATTTGTTCGGTTTGTTTTAACCACCTCTAATTTCATTTGTGCTTGGTTAGTCTGACTTCAATTTGCGACTCAGAATGTATTGTTTCTTTGTAACAAACCTAAGTACTATCGGTGTTATCTCATCGAATTCTTACACTAGTTACAAGCCGTACATATATAGCCTAGTTCATATGTTCCTAGCTAGGTTACAAGCCGTACATGTATAGCCTAGTTCATATGATCCTCATCGATCTTAACTCTTTTCATCCAGCTGCGCGGTGGGGAAAACCCTGTTTGCTTAGTGGTCAGTCATAACTCATAATGAACCTAGCTGTGGTTCACCTATAAATCACGACCTTGCTATCGGGATGCATCACCCTTTCATGATCAGTAGAGTTGTCAGAAACGTGACATCTTCCTGCTTGAAATGAATCATTTCTCAATGTTTCAGCTGGCTTGGGTTCAGCAAATTCCTTCTTAAAGGTTTTTTCCAACTCTTTTCTTTTTTCTGTTTCGAAACTTTTTCACATTACTGTTACTTTTCTTTTAAGTCATCTTCTTTTCGTCTTGCAACAAAGATGATCAATACTAGACCAGATCCACAACATAGAAGCAGAAAAGGACAGATTTATAAATAGGAACATTGTTGCATTCGACACTGGGAATTTCTTTTATCTTTATACGCTCCTTCCGCATGTGTTTTATCATCTCTGCTCCCTCTGTTGTGCCCTTGCTTCTTCTAATCTCTTTGTTTCCCTTTCTCTTGTTTTTCCCTTCTTCTTCCCTCAGCCTGTTTCCTTCCAATCACATGTTGTACTCTTTCACTCTTCGTAGCTTCTTTGCTCGTCTTCTACTTGTTTTTTTTGTTCAATCACTTCCAGAGCTTTGGCTTTAATGTCTCTCTTTCCTGTGGAAAAAAATGGAAATTAGTAACTACCAGGACTATCACTAACGCAGCCCTTGATCATGCGCAAGGATCCTTATTCGGTAGAAAGGGCGGGTAGGAAAATGCAATTAACATGTTTAACCTTCAAGACTGAAAGAACTGAAAAAGATGAAAATTTGAGCCACCTCTTGTTGGTCCTCATGGATAGCCAAAAGCGGTGAATTTTCCACTTCTTAAAAGATTCTAAAATTATGGGTGCTCACAGAAAACATCTGTGTGAAAACATCAGCTCTTTATTATTTACTTTTTAGGGATTATATTGTTTGTTTTAGGCTCCTAAACTTGCAATTTTTTCAAGATGTGATTTCAGTTATCCTGACGCCCGATTCGCAGTCGCCTATTGGATTTTTTTTTGGGGGGTGGGGGGTGGGGGGGACGTCGTTTCTTTTTCTATCATTACTTCCTTTTTTATTTGAGAACTGGTAAATTCTTTTCATGTTCATTACTGTATGCCGCCTCCTTTTTCCGACACTGGTAATTGTCTACTATATGCTTTCTTTTCTTTATTGATGCATTAACTTTATGGTGCGATGTTAAGTTTCCTTCTTTTGGGGTGAGGGCAGGAAGAGTGTTCAGAAAGGAACCTTGTTCTTAGTCAAAGAAACAATGAAATTCAACTTTACGCTGCTTGTTGAAGAACACTCTCTTTGTACCGAATCTAATAAAATGTTTCTTTTCCAAAAAATAATGACGTTCCACGAACTAAAGGAGGCATTGGTCAAATATTGATGATGATGTTTTGACTTTGGGAAGTGCCAAAACTATAATCTGATAGTG
>NW_025849956.1:0-1941 GCF_002878395.1 Capsicum annuum
GGGATATTGTTGACACAGTGCTGCCTTCGGAAACTATCTTTCATTGTACACTAGAAAGAATTGAGTGGGATGGTCTTGAGAAAATATTAGAGAGCAAACCTGATTTAATCAAACAAATTTTGGAGTATACTTGTACCACACAGAACCTTGCACCTCCTTTGCAAGATGATGATACAGCTTATGTGAGCCTGATAATTGTTGAGAAACTTTATGTATCTCCTTAAGAATTTGAACTTACCAAATCCAGAATTGTTAAAAACCAATATGATAAGATTGGAGAAATAGTTTGGAGAGTTACTTATAAAGCAATCAAGGGATTGGGACAATCACCCGAACCATCTTTGTATGAAAAATTACAATGGATTGAAGCCCGTGAAGGGGATATAAAAGATGCTGTGAGGAACACAATAAATTGTTGGTGCATGCATTTTGATGAGAATTATGAAAGGGAATCAGTACAGACTTTAACTGAGCAAGCTAGGAGATAATTCATGTCGCTGCCTGCAGTAAGATCAATACTGCAGTCTTTGCAAAGAGTTCATCTTCCAGAAAATGAATGGACAGACGAGTGTGTGATATGCAAGGAGAGTTACTCACCTGCATCAGAACCATACAGCTTGCCTTGCAGTCACTGTTTCCATTATGGCTGCATCGAGACTTGGCTTCTTAAAAACCGAAATTGTCCCATATATCGTTACAAGTTCCCACCAACGGAGTCCAAATAGAAGTGATCTCTTTCTAGTATTTAAAATGTATTTTAAGATAGGTTAATTCTGTCAAAAATTTATCTTTTCTCTTATGGCAAAACAATTCTAGTTATTGAATTTATTAATAGAATCTTGGCACCTTTTTACTCAAAAATCACACTAGCATATACTCACCATATATCATCATCATCCACATAACAGGGGGAGGAAAAAAAATAAAATAACAGAAAGGAACCCATTAAAGATTCCACACACACCGAGCACAAAATCTCTGAATTCACAGACCACCACCAACGGACATTGAAGAAGAACAAGAACAGTAGAGCAAACACACCTCAGGCCATGCACACTCACCATCAAACATGGTACACACCTAGATTGAAAAATCAGAAGAAAAGCAAAAAATAAAATAAAATGGAGAGATTGAGAGAGAAAATTGAGTGATAGGGAGATAAAGATAGAGATCGAAGGAAAAACAGTGAATTGAGGGAGAAGTGATTTGTGAACGCGCAAGAGAGGAGAAAGACAGAAAATGGCCACGATATCGAAACGCTCGTTCGGGTTGCTCAGAGATTAGTTTAGTGTTGGGTTTTATTCAATTCGTGAGTTCGGAGTCGAGGCTTTGTCGTTCGAGGTTTTCCCGTCAAAGCTCCAATCAAAATTTTGACAGATTGAAATAAAAATCGAGGTACAATTCTATTCACTCTCTTTTATTTTGTTGTTTTGTCATATTTGATGCATTGAATTGAATATTTGACGTTGATTTCTCCGTTGGTAATGGATAGTTTCTTGTGTTGATGCGTTGTTCATTTACTTGGATTATGTCACAAAACAGTACCTCATTTGAGAATTACAATATATTGTTTTAGGGCGGGAATTGCAAAAATTGATAAAAAGTGAATATTGTCATATTTTCATTCATTGTTGATGTTTAATGTGGTAGTATCATGCTTTAAGTCGAAAAAGGTAGGCAAACGATAAGGGGTAGGCAAATTATTAGGAATTGTGGAATAATGAATGCTTGAAACATGTGTTGAATGGCTTGGTTTTATTGCTTTTTGGATCAAATGTATCATTTGGCCGGGGAATGCCCCGAGGTATTTGTGTTTATTCGCCGGGGAATGCACCGAAATATTTTTGTACCAGGAGGACGTTCGTGACGAAGGCCCGAGGCGTCGGGTAGAGCATCAGTCTAAAATTAGTTTAGAATAGGATTTACATTTTTGCATTTCTG
>NW_025849957.1:0-1927 GCF_002878395.1 Capsicum annuum
GTCTGGAGGGGTTTTGGTAATTTGGTGGAGCGAATGGGCGATTTTGTGGAGCTTGTGTGCGCCATTGCGGGTAAAAAGGGGTTTGGGCATATGGCTATGCACTATATACTGGGTACGAGGGTGGTGCAATGGAATATAAAGGGTTTTGTGGAGGGTAGTAATGGTGGGGAGGAATATGTGGAGCTTGGGTGTAGACTTGGGCTTAGGATTGGGGATAGGGGCGAGGTGGTCTTTTGGGATAGGAATGGGTTCTAGCTACGACAGTCGCCACATCCTCTTTCTTCTTTTTACCTCCAAATGCGCCATATCCACCTTGAATCACTTGTGTGGTGGCTTTTAATGTGGCAAAACTCACTATTCGGCCGGTCTTAATTCCGTCCTCTATCATCTCCCCCATTTTGAGGACTTTCATAAAAGACTTTCCCATTGTCGGAAGTAAATGTTGGAAATAGGTCTCATCCTGTGCCTGAATAAAAACTTCTACCAACTTACTTTCTTTCATTGGAGGCTTTACCCTGGCGGCCTGTTCATGCCACCTATCACGTATTCCCTAAAACCTTCAGTGCTCTTTTTCTTCATGTTGACCAAGAATTTTTCATCCGGAATCAGGTAGATGTTATACTGAAAATATTGAACAAATTCAGAAGCCAAATCATCCCAGCTGTTCCATTTATCGATATCTCGATCAATAAACCATTCTGAGGCCAGATCAGAAAGACTCCCGCCAAAGAAAGCCATGAGCAGTTCTTCTTTTCCTCCTGCAGCCCTCAACTGGTTACAATAACGTCTCAAGTGTGCAATGGGATCATCGTGTCCTACATACTTTTCAAACTTAGGCATCTTAAAACCGGGGGGAAGGTTGATGTCTGGGAACATGCAAAGATCTTTATAGAAAACACTCCTATAATCTTCGATTCCTTGCAAATTCCTCATAGCTTGTTCTAAACTTTTTAATTTCCTGGCTATGATATCCTGTTCCTCTGCTGTGACAGGTTTCTCCGTATCAAATGGAAATGCAGGCGGCTGAGTGTACCCATATGGTTCATTCATTTGCAAAGTAAGCTTTGGGGTATAATACTGACTATTTGAAACCTTCAGTACTGGCTCACTGGCAGACCTAGGAAGCCTCATTGTGGGATGCACAACATATATGGGAGTTTCATATGGTGGCGGAGCCACAAATACCGGTGTGATCGGTGGCACTGACTGAGCAGCTGGTCTTGATTGGGGAGCTGCCAAGGGCACACCAGAACTGCTAGGATAATAATGTCGTGGAGTGAATCCTGGCGCATGCTCAGGTGACTCAGTAGGGGCAGAGAATTGTGCCTGAGAGAGCGGTGGGCAGTTAGATATATTCCCAAGACCTTCAGGGAGCAGGAGGAGGCATTCCGCTGGCCCATGCCCAGTGTAAATCTATCAATTGTTGCCTGAGCCTTACTACCTCATCATTGTGTTCAGAACTTCCTTCCCTGTGATCCTGATCCGGGTCAATGAGCTAATTTTCAATCTCCCTGCTAGCCATAGCGAGCTTTGCTTTGGATCTAGTGAAGTATGGGTGACTAGCCAGAGTGCTGTAAACCTACCACTGTTATCTGAAAGAACATGCTCATCAAAGACGACATCCGTTAGGATTAGGGCACACAACAAGCATGGGAATCACATTGGTAAAATTGTCCTAAATTCATGTTCATTTCTACCAGCTTTTGAGGGTAGCGAGGTCATTTTAACATCATCCTGATTTTTGTCTACACTTTTTTTCTACACTTATTATTTTTCCGTATCCATCTCTGTTCTTTTCCTTTCTCTCGTTATCTACCTTTATTTTATCATTCTTTATGGATTTTGTTTTTCCTTAAAAGAGGAAAAATAATGAAAAACAACGAAACAAAATGATTAGATCGAACCCAAAAGTAGGTTGCCTACATAT
>NW_025849958.1:0-2790 GCF_002878395.1 Capsicum annuum
CACTCTGTCTAGTCACCCATACTTCACTAGATCCAAAGCAAAGCTTGCCATGGCTAGCAAGGAGATTGAAAATTCGCTCATTGACCCGGATCAGAATCACAGGGAAGAAAGTTTAGAACACAATGATGAGGTAGTAAGGCTCAGACAACAATTGATAGATTTACACCGGGCATGGGTCAGCGGAATGCCTTCTCCTCCGCTCCCTGAAGGTCTTGGGAATATCTCTAACTGCCCACCGCTCTCTCAGGCGCAATTCTCTGCTCCTCCTAAGTCACCTGAGCACGTGCCAGGATTCACTTCGCGACATTATTATCCTGGCAGTTCTGGTGTGCCCTTGGCAGCTCCCCAATCAAGACCAGCTGCTCAGCCAGCACCACCAATCACATAGGTATTCATGGCTCCGCCACCACATGAAACTCTCATATATGTTGTGCGTCCTACAATGAGGCTTATTAGGTCTGCCAGTGAGCCAGTACTGAAGGTTTCAGATAGTCAGTATTATGCCCTGGAGCCTACTTTGAAAATGAATGAAACGTATGGGTACACTCAGCCGCCTGCATTTCCATTTGATACGGAGAAACCTGTCGCAGCAGAGGAACAGGATATCATAGCCCAGAAATTGAAAAGTTTAGAACAGGCTATGAGGAATTTGCAAGGAATCGGCTATTATAGGAGTGTTTCCTATAAAGATATTTGCATGTTCCCAGACATCAACCTTCCTCTCAGTTTTAAGATGCCTAAGTTCGAGAAGTATGTAGGACACGGTGATCTCGTGGAACACTTGAGACGTTATTGCAACCAGTTGAGGGCTGCAGGAGGAAGAGAAGAGTTGCTCATAGCCTTCTTTGGCGAGAGTCTTTATGATCTGGCCTCATAATGGTTTATCGATGGAGATATCGATAAATGAAATAGCTGGGATAACTTAGCTTCTGAATTTGTTCAATATTTTCAGTATAGCTTCGACCTGATTCCAGACGAAAAATCCTTGGTCAACATCAAGAAAAAGAGCACTGAAGGTTTTAGGGAATACGCGATAAGGTGGCGTGAACAGGCTGCCAAGGTAAAGCCTCCAATGAAAGAAAGTAAGTTGGTAGAAGTTTTCATTCAGGCAAAGAATGAGACCTATTTTAAACATTTACTTCCGGCAATGGGAAAATCTTTTATGGAAGTCCTCAAAATGGGGGAGATGATAGAGGACAGAATTAAGATCGGCCGAATAGTGAGTTTTGCCGCATTAAAAGCCACCACACAAGCGATTCAAGGTGGATCTGGCGCATTTGAAAGTAAAAAGAAGAAAGAGGATGTGGCGACTGTCGTAGCTGGAACCCATTCCTTTCCCAAAAGACCACCTCGCCCCTATCCCCAATCCCAAGCCCAAGTCTACGCCCAAGCTCCATATATTCCTCCCCACCATTACTACACTCCACAAAACCCTTTATATTCCATTCCACCACCTCTGTACCCAGTATATAGCACGCAACCATATGCCCAAACCCCTTCTTACCCGTAGTGGCGCGCGCAAGCTCCACAAAATTGCCCATTCGCTCTACCAAATTACCAAAACCCCTCCAGACCCAGTTTTCAGCCTAGGCCCGAGTATAAGAAAGAGAAGGCGGTCAAAAATCAATTCACACCTCTTGGGGAGTCATATGCTAGCTTGTTTGATAGGTTGAGAAAGTTGAAGGTTTTAAGCCCAATTCAATGAAGGCTTTCAAATCCACCGCCGAGGAATCTCGATTATTCTTTAAGGTGTGCGTACTGTTCTGATATGCCAGGCCATGATATCGAGAAATACTGGCATTTAAAGAGAGCTGTCCAAGATTTAATTGACACAAATCAGATGCTGCCCAGGCCCCGGGGGGTCCAAACATACCAGAATCTGCTGCCAACCCATGCTGAAGCCAATATGTTAGAATTGATATATAATGGGAAAGAGTCTTCGAGGGGTTATAAGCCTATTGTCAAGATACAGACCATTGAGGAGAAATCGGTGAATGTAGCAGAGTCTTTGAAAGCAATATCATTAAACTGGGAAGGAATGAGAGAAGATAAAGCCTAAGAAAGCACAAAGAAACCCCTGGTCACAGTACAAGGTGCCAAAAGGTATGTTGATTTAAGTCAGGATAAACCTAAGTTGACAGTGGTAAGAGCTCTGAGTCAGCCCATCTTGACGATGAAAGGAGTACTGGCAGCGCCTATTGTCCTCAAACTGGTGACCCAACCTCCGATAGTTGATACGAAAAGGGTTCCCTGGAATTATAGGCGGACTATGATGACCTATCACGGGAAAGAAGTAGTGGAAGATGTAGGTAAGGTAGGGGATTTGACTAGGTCAGGAGGATGCTTCGTGCCTAAAAGCTTAAGAAAGGCCAAGCCAATGGTAAGTGGACCGTCATCTATCAAAAAGCCTATCACCGAAGGAGAAGCCAAAGAATTTTTGAAAAAGATGAAGTTGCCTGAGTATTCAATAATAGACCAGTTGAAGAAAACCCCTGCTCAAATCTCCCTCTTATCTTTGTTGTTGCACTCCAAGGAGCATCGTGATGTTTTACTGAAGGTATTAAATGAAGCATATGTTCCTAGGGATATTACAATAAACCAGCTTGAGAAAATGGTCGGAAAAATCTTTGAGGTCAATCGGATCAGCTTTTCTGACGATGAATTGCCTGTTGAAGGTACAGGGCATAACCAGGGCCTTTACATTACAGTGAAGTGTGAAGATATCTATGTCACTCATGTTATGATTGATGGAGGTTCAGGTGCAAATATTTGCACCTGAACCTCCATCAA
>NW_025849958.1:2890-3995 GCF_002878395.1 Capsicum annuum
TGTTGTTGCACTCCAAGGAGCATCGTGATGTTTTACTGAAGGTATTAAATGAAGCATATGTTCCTAGGGATATTACAATAAACCAGCTTGAGAAAATGGTCGGAAAAATCTTTGAGGTCAATCGGATCAGCTTTTCTGACGATGAATTGCCTGTTGAAGGTACAGGGCATAACCAGGGCCTTTACATTACAGTGAAGTGTGAAGATATCTATGTCACTCATGTTATGATTGATGGAGGTTCAGGTGCAAATATTTGCCCTATTTCTACTTTGCAAAAGTTGAATGTTGGTGCTGACAGCATCAGGCCCAACAACGTTTGTGTTAGGGCTTTCGATGGTGCAAAATCAAATTCCATTGGCAAAATAGAACTGTGGCATCTGTTGCAACTTGCTAATCATCTGTTTATTCAATTTCATCGAGAGCAATAGATTTTTCTAAACACTTCTAGGACAAACTCAATTTTTGCTCTTAGACTGCTTCTCTTTTCTTCTTTGCATCCTTTAAGTTGGCCTCCAAATTCAATTTTTGCCCTCAATCCAATAGCAAAAATTTAGTTTGGTTGAAGGATGCAAAGAAAAAAAGAGAAGCAATCCAAGAGCAAAATCTGAATTTGGCCAAGAAGTGATTAGAAAAATCAATTACTCTCGATGAAATTGAATGAACAGATGACTAGTAAGTTGCAACAGACGCCACAGCTAAAGGAAAAGCAAACTGATATATCCATCTGTTGCAATAGATTGTCCATATGTTTTAAGTTATCTGACAGGTGGAATATATTTTGCAACAGATTACAAATCTTTATCTTTCAGAAATACAACAAAAAGATAAAATGTTGTATTTAGATTCATTATTTAAGTAACACACACAACACATAAATCCCGGATAGTTCAGCAATATTGCATTAAATCCCGGATAGTTTGCTAATTACATTTTATCCCAGAATTTTGAATTGTGATACATATGTTAAGCAGTGATACATATGCTATATGTATCACTAGTAAATATGAATCCGAGATTTTATGTAATATTTTAAAACATTAAGGGATATTGTGTAATATGGTGTCTTAAATATGGGATTTGTGTAATTTTTCCTTTTAAGGGATAT
>NW_025849959.1:0-1006 GCF_002878395.1 Capsicum annuum
AACATGCAGAAGTTTCTCTAGTGATAATTCAAATAGCAAATCAGAAAGTCACTAAAATCTATTCATTCAAAGATCTCCTAATTATGATTTTTCTTTTAAATTTTTGCAAAGGTACTCCTAGAAATACTGTAAACACGCTTTCCAAAATAGCATAGAAAGCTGAGTATGAAAGCAAATATCAGATGAAGCATCCACAAAGTCATGGTACCAAATAGTACTAAAAGACCGGCAACTTCTAAAACAATCTCAAATAAGTATATCAGAACCTTTGAAACGTGCAGAACCATAACTCAAATTTGACAACCACCACATCTCTGAAATGTAAATCACGCAGGATTAATTAGAGAAAGAACTATAAAATCTGATAGTAAACTGCACGACTTGGCTAGCAATAGCAAGTGGAGGAAGCTGGTATCGTGATTTATCCACAAAGCCGTGAAACCTCACAGAAAGTTGAGGTAAACCTCAATGTCAAGTTTAGGGGCAAAAATAAAGAGACATACATATTTTCACATTTAGTTTCAAGAAAGTATATGTAAACAGAGCAAACCCAAGGGCAGAATAACTTCTAGAGCTTAGAATAGTGTAAACTTACGGAACAGATATCGTTGCAAACTAAAAGTACCCAATATATTTTCTCTCTTAGCTTCTTCTAATAGTTGATCATATTACATAAATTCTTCACGGAAATAAATCAAAACAATTTTCAAATTCCATACCAGTAACTCCACAAAATCTTTTGCAAAGCTTCTCGACAAGAGCTTCCATTTGCTTGTCCTAAAAATATAAACATTCCAATCAATTCTCTACAGAAGAGCCCAAAGAGGAAAGTCAAAATCATGGCACCTTCTTAATTGAAGCAATTAAAAATTGAATGATGTTGCAGAATGATTCTTCCTTCGAGTTCTGGCTAGATAACTTGCCAAGAATATCTGGAAGTTGATTATAAATTGGATTGCTCCCTGTAAACATTAAGTTCAAAGAGAAAAAAAAATAGTATTAT
This sequence comes from Capsicum annuum, assembly GCF_002878395.1. Classification (NCBI taxonomy): domain Eukaryota; kingdom Viridiplantae; phylum Streptophyta; class Magnoliopsida; order Solanales; family Solanaceae; genus Capsicum; species Capsicum annuum. The sequence goes on from NW_025849959.1 coordinate 1,004, forward strand.
TTG
>NW_025849959.1:1106-1852 GCF_002878395.1 Capsicum annuum
AAGTCAAAATCATGGCACCTTCTTAATTGAAGCAATTAAAAATTGAATGATGTTGCAGAATGATTCTTCCTTCGAGTTCTGGCTAGATAACTTGCCAAGAATATCTGGAAGTTGATTATAAATTGGATTGCTCCCTGTAAACATTAAGTTCAAAGAGAAAAAAAATAGTATTATTTGATGTGTGTGTACAGTCAAAAACATGCAACAGCAGACGAAAGAAGCTCAATAGTAGAAAGATTAGAAAGAGATAAGATAGATTGACTTCTTTATTACCAACTGATGAAAGAAAAGTTTGGTAGATATGTTACCTTACTTTGACAACTCATGAAAGAAAAGTTTGGCAAAATTTGAAATTCTTTCATTTGCATCTTCCAGGCAGATGGCCAATTCATTTATATAACCTTTCACCTAGAAATAATTCACACAAATCAAGATGCTAAAAATCTACCACAAGAAAGCTACATACGAGTGTATGATAATCCAGCCAAACCTTCATTATGTCATTCAGTATCAGATGAGAAAGAGATAGAGATAGAGCGGTTGCTTACAACAGTCACTCGGCTTAGAACATGATTAACTAAACTACAACAACAATATTCCCATTGTAATCCCATATACATACGTTACCCCTACTTAGAGATAGAGAGGTTGTTTCCCATAGACCCTCTACCTAAAGCATGACTAACTAAAGTGTGTATATATATTACAGGTAGTCAACAAAGTTGAGCATAGTTTTATAATATCTC
>NW_025849960.1:0-636 GCF_002878395.1 Capsicum annuum
CTACAAATCATATTGGCATGAACAAAATCTACCACAGCCTTCTTTGTTACTGACTTGAAAGTTACTGTTTCTACCCACTTTGTGAAGTAGTCAATGGCTACCAAAATAAACCTATGTCCATTTGATGCCTTCGGCTCAATCGATCCAATCACATCCATTCCCCAAGCCACGAACGGCCATGGAGCAGCCATTGCATGCAACTCAACAGGAGGAGAACGTATCAGATCACCGCGTACCTGACATTGATGACACTTTCGAACAAATTGAATAGAATCCCTTTCCATAGTAAGCCAGTAATAACCTGCCGGAAGAATTTTCTTCGACAAAACATGACCGTTCCTGTGTGACCCGCATACTCCAGAGTGTATTTCAACCATGATTTTCGAGGCTTCTTTTGCATCTACACACCTTAAAAGTCCCAGATCTGGGGTCCTCTTATACAAGATTCCCCCACTTAAGAAAAATCCACTAGTCAAACGCCTAATAGTCCTATTCTGATCGTTGGTGGCATATGATGGGTATTCTCCTGACTGAATGTACCGCTTGATATCCAAGAACCAAGGTTCTCCATCGAGCTCTTCTTCAATTACATTACAGTAAATATGTTGATCACGACTCTGTATATGCACTGGATCG
>NW_025849960.1:736-1180 GCF_002878395.1 Capsicum annuum
CCTGCAAGCATTGTCGATATGGGATGAGCTTCAAATCTCGCGTCTCCCAATCGCCTTGAATTTGATGGATGAGCAAATTCGAATCTCCCAACACCAATAATTCTTGGACTCCTATATCAACAGCTAACCTCAAACCAAGAATGCAGGCTTCATACTCCGCCATATTATTAGTACAGTAAAATTGAAGTTGTGCTGTTACCGGGAAACGTTGTCCCGATTCAGAGATAAGAACCGCACCTATTCTGACTCCTTTCATATTGAAATCTCCATCGAAGAACAACCTCCAACTTGGATCAGCATCTATAACGAGTTCATCGACACACGACACTTCTTCGTCAGGAAAATATGTCTTTAATGGCTCGTACTCTTCATCGATGGGCTTCTCAGCAGGATGATATGCCAAGGCTTGGGCTTTCATGATGGTTCGAGTCACATATACAATGT
>NW_025849961.1:0-1987 GCF_002878395.1 Capsicum annuum
CCCTGACATCCCTCTAAGGAAGACTGAGATACTTAAGATCTGGGGAGGATGTGTACTTTCGGGTTTCGATCACATGGTGGAAGACCGCGACAAGGGCGAGGTAGACTATTGGTATCTGCCATGGTTTCATGACCAGCCTCCTCCTAAAGCTATGCCAGAAAGGTCAGCCAGAGAGCCAGTGGATCGAGAAGCGGAGATCGAAGTTAAAATTAAGCATGCCCGACGAGAGGTAGAAGAGAACTATCAGTCTACTCTGCCCGTCTTAAATAATGATTTGGAAAAGGCTAGAGAAGAATTGGTTCACCATAAGGTGAGATTTGAGGCCAGAATTAGGTCGTCTCATAAGGAGATTGAGAGAGAGAACCGTGTTGCCATGCATGCCCTACAAGAAGACCTGGATATTGCCACCGGTGCTATGGAGCAGCAATCGAGTGATTTTGAGAAAGAGAAGGCCTTGCTGACAAGTACACAGTCGAAGCTTCGGGCTCAGCTAAAAGCTTTCATGGAACGGGAAAAAGAAATAGCGAGACGCTTCACGGCTTTTCAGAAGGAAGTTGAAGTTGAGAAAAACCAGTAGATGACCGAACGACAGGCGCTTCACTATCAAATCGATGACCTTCATGAACAAGAAGGAGACCTAAAGTATACCGTCCGCACTACGCAGCATTGGGTGCAAAACTGCCATGAGAGTATGATCGAGACCAGGGGAGAAATACTTCAGCTCAGTGAAATCTTGATTAATGTTTATGCTAAGTATCTTCACCAAGGTGATGAAAATCTGGGCCGTCAGGCACGTGCTCTCGCTCCACATCTGCCAAAAGCATTATCAAGGATCTACTCAAGTCTGAGGGAGGATTAAGTTGCAAGACATCTTTGGAAGGCATCTTGATGATAATTATTAAAGTCCTTGTTTTCTTAGAGTTAGTTTCTTTATAGTTTTTTTAGTATTTCTCCAGTATTCTGAGTCTGTTCTAGTTTTAGATAATTTTAGTTTCCTTTCATTAAAGCTTTGTTTTAAGAACAGTTGGAAATGTATGGAAAATTTTGCATTTGTTTCAAGTTTTTATTCTCCTTATTTCTGAATATATATATATATTTACCATATCCATGAACTACGTGATGATCTGATTCATGTAAAACATGATACGTAGGCAACCCTTGGTGGGTGCGATCAAATATTTTTTCAAGTTTCAAGTAATAATTTTAAGATGTTGGCGTTAAATAATGAGGGTAAAAATTAATTCACCAAAGCCGGGATGAAACAAGAGGGTTTTCCTAAGTCCATTTCAGGAAGGAAATTACTTAGGTGCATGACATTTGAGTTAGTTATGAATATATTTTTTTTAAAAATAAAAAAGCTCTAAGTCCTAACATATTTGTTTCTGTTTGAAAGAGAGAGAGAGTAAGGTGGTTGGTTGTAGTTAAGCTGGCCTCTCACCCGTACAGCACAAGGTATAAAGGAAAAAGGAAGATGACTCGAAAAGATGGAACAGAATCTGATAATGAAGAAGGTCGAGATCAATTAGTTCCATGAGAGTTCGCATCTTTGGAGGAGAATAGGTTATTGAAGCAACAAATTGCGGAAATGTATCAGGCCTGGGCGAATGGACAAGCCCCGCCTTCCTCGATTCCTGGCTTTTCAGATGCAAATCATCCCAGTTCTACTCAAGCCCAAGCCGACAATCCACCTTATCCGCCCGGATTTGGTCCATACGCTAATGTGTCTAGCGCTGCTGGCACATCCACTGTCCGTCCTCCAAATCCATCATTCACGAACAACCCGCTTTTTATTCCGGCCTTGACAACTAATATAAATCCTCCATCAATGATACAGAAGCCTATCAACGAACTAAATCATGATCAAGTCTATCCTCCTGAATTGGCATTCAAACCCGTAAATTCATATCAGCCCACTCATCAGCCTGAGTCTCATATCGTGATTGAGAAGGCTATTATGAACGAAGAACGAGAAGAGATAGCTAGAAAA
>NW_025849962.1:0-1100 GCF_002878395.1 Capsicum annuum
AAATTAGTGTGTGCTTGAGTCCAAGGAGTTTTGTGATCCTTTTTTAGTCTATCATATAAAGGAGCTAAGTCTCTAGACAAATTTTCATAAAAAGGAGAAATATAGTTAAGACTACCGAGGAACCTTTAAAGCTGTTTTTTATCAGTAATAATATCAGGAAATTTTTTAGCAAATTCTAGAACTCGTTGTATAGGTTCAATAGAACCTTGAGAAATATTATGACCTAAAAATCTAATATTTGTCTGAAATAAACTTATCTTTGGTTTAGAGATGACTAAGCCGTTTTGAATAATTATTTGTTTAAACGTATGCAAATGTTTAAAATGAGACTCAAGGGTTTTTGAAAATACTAAAATATCATCAATATAGACAATGATAAAGTCCATATAGGGATTAAAAATGCCATTCATAATCTTTTGAAATTCGGAAGGAGCATTCTTTAAACCAAATGGCATGACATTCCATTCATACTGTCCAAAAGGGACACTAAAAGCAGTTCTATAAGTATGATATTTATCAATTTGAATTTGCCAATATCCATATTTTAAATCAAATTTAGAAAATATATTAGCATCATATAATCTGGAAAGTAAGTCCTTTTTATTCGGTATAGGGTATCGAATCCATTTTAAAACTTTATTCAGAGGTTTATAGTTTATAACTAGTCGAGGTACTCCTCGTTCCTTTTCAGCAGCATTATTGGCATAAAAAGCAGTACAAGACCAAGGAGATTTTGAGGGTTTTATAAGACCCTTTGGTAAAAGATTATCAATTTCTGTCTTACAGAATTCCACTAACTCTGTATTCATTTGACAGGGTCGAGATTTTGTAGGAATCTTTTCTTCACTAAAGTCATTTTCATAAGGAAGAGAAACAATATGCTTCTTTCGGTTCAAGAAAGCATTTGGATGATCCACACAAATATCAAGAATCAATTGATTAGAAATCATTTTTATTTTTTCTTGGACTTTTACTGATTTTAAAGTATCAAAAATATTTATACTCATTAGTTCCAAATGTAAAAAATTAATTTGTTTTTGTTTCATATTGATAAGGGTATTTATATCTCTTGTTACAGGATGAGTAACAAAAGGATAAGA
>NW_025849962.1:1200-1318 GCF_002878395.1 Capsicum annuum
TTTATTTTTTCTTGGACTTTTACTGATTTTAAAGTATCAAAAATATTTATACTCATTAGTTCCAAATGTAAAAAATTAATTTGTTTTTGTTTCATATTGATAAGGGTATTTATATCTC
>NW_025849963.1:0-2592 GCF_002878395.1 Capsicum annuum
CCGCGAACTCCGATCAAGCCGAAGGTACCGTTCTTTCCTAAATCATGCACTTTTGATAAAAGTTGCAATAGTTCAGCTGTCATTTATTATGTGTTCAGCTGTAGTTTCTTGAATTTATGCATTCTATGTTGCATTCGGAGTGAGAAACGATGTGGTGATGAGTCTAACGAATGGTTTTAGATGTATGCTCTATTCCGTAACCAATCTTGGCATGTATAGTGTCATTCGAGGATGAATGTTTCCAAGGTAGGGATGATGTTATACCCTAGGAACTTTTTCGTTTAAATTTTGTGCGTAAACATGTTGGGTTCTATCTTTCTGAAATTATTTTATTTTTGAATGATGATTACTCTGTTGATATTTAAGGATTATTTATGGAAACCCCGTTGATTTGTGTTGAATTAAATGAAAATGGCTCAAAGGGTTAGCTTGGGGCTACTCGTAGCCTCAAGCACCGTGTGACGCTTCGGGACCCATTTTTTGGGGCATTACAAACTTGGTATCAGAGCCTAAGGTTTTAAGGTATCCTAGGGAGTCTGACGAGCTACGTTAAGTAGAGTCTTGATGGTGTGTAGCGCGCCATATCTATGAGCAAGAGGCTACAAGATGTTTTAGGAAAAAGTGTGATTATCAATATATAAATCAGCCTGAGGCTCACTCCTACGGGGGCACGTAGTTCTAGGGAAGTAAGGTCACTTTATGCCTCCACGTCGATCGAGAAGAAATAATGATGGTCAGCAACCTCAACTCGCTGACCCATTGAATGAAAACGTGTCTCATGCTGAATTTTAGGCAGCCTTTCAGGCGCTGGCCCAAGCTGTTACTGCAAATGTTCAGGCCAACCCGACCCTGGTTCCACAACAGCAGGAAGGTGATTCAGCTGCTGCCAGGATTCATGACTTCATGCGGATAAATCCGCTGGAATTCTATGGGCCCAAGTTTGATGAGGATCCACAGTTGTTTTTAGAGGAGGTGCGGAAGATTACTTCGGTGATGCATGTATCTGAGGAACATAGGATGGAGTTGGCTGCGTATAGATTGAAAGACCTTTCTTATGACTAGGTTGTTGCTTGGAGGAAAGCTAGAGGTGAGAGAGCTATCCCTACGACTTGGCAAGAGTTCCAGGATGTATTCCTGGATAAGTTTTTCCCTTTAGAGATGAGGGAGGCAAAGGTGGAAGAGTTTATGAACCCGCGACAGGGCTCTATGACTGTTAGGGAGTACTTTCTAAAGTTCAATCAGTTGGCCAAGTATGCTCCTGACTTAGTGGCTGATAATTGGGCTAGTATGAGTATGTTTGTGACTGGAGTGTCTAGTTATGTGGTTAAGGAGTGTAGGTCTGCTATGCTAAATAGTGAGATGAATCTTTCTAGGCTGATGACTCATGCCCAATAGATTGTGGCAGACAAGATTAAGGAGAGAGATAGAATGAGAGAGAATAAGAGAGCTAGGTCTGAGCAGCACGGATAGGGTCAGACTAGATCGCAGGGAGGGAGTCGCCCTCAATATTAGGATCGTTCGTCTATGCCAGCACCATCATCTGCTAGTGCTCCCGTGCCTAGAGGTAGGCAGGAGCAAGGTAGCAGGTCATATGTATCCAGGTTCCAGTACAGTACTGGCAGTAAGCCAAATCGTTTCGTGTGTCCTAAGTGTAGTAGGGGTCATTCAGGTGAGTATTGGGGTGAGAAGAGGGGTTGTTTCCGGTATGGTGACATGGGTCACAGAGTTATAGATTGTCCATAGGATGGACAAAGGCGTCGTGACTATCGCCCTCAGACCCAGACTCAGACTGTTAGTGCTCCAGTTCCAGCGACTCGCCCAGCCCCAGCTTAGGGCGCCTCTTCTAGCAATACTGGCGGACAACGCTAGAATAGATTCTATACTTTACCGTCCCGCCAGGAACAAGAGGACTCTCCCAATATTGTTACTGGTATGCTTCGTATACTTCAGTTTGATGTGTATGCTTTGTTGGATCCTGGATCCAGTTTCTTATATGTTACACCTTTGATTGCTGTGAATTTTGAAATGAGTCCTGAGAGTATTCCTGAGCCTATCCTAGTTTCTACCCCAGTGGGTGATTCGATTGTTGCCTAGAAAGTGTATAAAAAGTGTCCTATTACCGTTCTTCATAGAGTCTTGTTGGCTGATCTGATTGAGTTAGACGTAGTCGATTTTGATGTGATTCTGGGTATGGACTGGCTGTATTCTTCTTATTCCTTTATTGATTGTTGGACCCGAATGGTCAAGTTTCAGTTTCCGGGTGCATCCGTGTTTGAGTGGTCTGGGAATTCTGTGTCACCCAAGAGTCATTTTATCTCTTACCTTAAAGATAGAAAGGTTATTTCCAAGGGCTGTATTTATCATTTGGTTAGAGTCAAAGACACTAAGTCTGAGACTCCAACTCTCCAGTCTGTTAACGTCGTCAATGAGTTTTCTGATGTCTTTCCGGATGATCTCCCAAGGATACCTCCTGATAGAGAGATAGAGTTCGGGATTGATCTTCTTCTCGATACTCAGCCCATTTCTATTCTTCCTTACCGTATGGCCCCTGCAGAACTTAAGGAGTTGAAAGAGCAACTCAAAGATCTACTT
>NW_025849963.1:2692-4494 GCF_002878395.1 Capsicum annuum
TACCGTATGGCCCCTGCAGAACTTAAGGAGTTGAAAGAGCAACTCAAAGATCTACTAGATAAGGGTTTCATAAGGCTCAGTGTTTCTCCTTGGGGTGCTCCTGTGTTGTTTGTGAGAAAGAAAGATGGCTCTTTGCGTATGTGCATTGATTACCACCAACTGAATAAAGTCACCATAAAAAATAAGTACCTCCTTCCAAGAATAGATGATTTGTTTGACCAATTGCAAGGTGTAAGTTATTTCTCAAAGATAGACCTTCGTTCTGGCTATCATCAACTCAAAGTTAGGGAGTATGACATCCTGAAAACCACTTTTCGAACTCTTTATGGCCATTTTGAGTTTCTTGTTATGTCTTTCGGGTTAACTAATGCCCCAATAGCTTTCATGGACCTCATGAATCGAGTGTTTAGACCATATCTAGATATGTTTGTCATAGTATTCATCGATGATATACTGGTGTACTCCCGTAGTGAGGATGAACATTTTGATCATCATTGAACTGTCTTGCAAACCCCTAGAGATCACAAGTTATTTGCCAAGTTCAGTAAGTGTGAGTTTTGGCTAAGGTTAGTTGCTTTTCTGGGTCATATCATTTCTTTCGAGGGTATTAGGGTTAATCCCCAAAAGACCGAAGCTGTTAGAAATTGGCCTAGACCTATTTCTCTGACTAATAAAAATATAGCAGCGTTTGTAGCTAAGTGTGCAACATGCCAACAGGTTAAGATTGAACACCAAAGACCTGGTGGTATGATGCAAGAGTTTAGTATTCCCACCTGGAAGTGGGAAGAGATAACTATGGACTTCGCGATTGGTTTACCTCCTTCCCGATGCCATCATGATTCCATTTGGGTTGTGGTTGATAGGTTGACTAAGTCTGCTCGTTTCTTGCCTGTTCATACTTCTTATACTGCTAAGGATTACGCTAGATTGTATATCCGAGATCTAGTCAGACTGCATGGAGTTCCCTTGTCTATCATTTCGGATAGGGGTACTCAGTTCACTTCGCAATTTTGGAAAGCTTTTCAGAAGGGTCTTGGTACTCAAGTTATTTTGAGTTCTGCTTTTCATCCGCAGACCGATGGTCAGGCTGAGCGGACCATCCAGACCTTAGAGGATATGTTGAGAGCTTGTGCACTTGACTTTAAGGGAAGTTTAGATGATCACTTACCGTTGATAGAGTTTGCTTACAATAACAGTTTCCACTCTAGTATTGGCAAGGCTCCATTTGAAGCCCTATATAGAAGGAAGTATAGATCACCTATAGGTTGGTTCGAGGTGGGTGAAGCGGCTGTGAGTGGTCCTGATTCGGTATTTAAGGCTATGGAAAAAGTTAAGTTGATTAGGGAAAGGTTGAAAACTGCGCAGAGTCGTCAGAAGTCATATGCGGATGTTAGAAGGAGAGACCTTGAGTTTGAAGTTGGTGACCTAGTATACTTGAAAATTTTACCCATGAGGAGGGTGAAGAGATTTGAAAAGAAGGGGAAGCATAGTCCCCGTTATGTTGGCCCTTACAAAATTCTTAGCCGTATTTGTAAGGTAGCTTATGAGGTCGAGTTGATTTCTGTGTTGTCATCTGTTCATCCAATATTCCATGTCTCCATGCTTAGAAAGCATATTAGCGATGCTGTGGTAGTGGATTCCTCTGTGAGTGCTGACATTTAAGAAAATATTTCTTTTGATGAGATTCCTGTTGAGATTCTTGATTTTAGTGTCCGAAGACTAAGGAACAAAGAAGTTCCCTTGGTCAAGGTGTTGTGGCGAAACCAATCTATTGAGGGTGCAACTTGGGAAGCTGAGGCGGA
>NW_025849964.1:0-4581 GCF_002878395.1 Capsicum annuum
CAAAGATTTTTCCAACCATTTTCTCAAGCTGGTTGATTGTAATCTCCCTTGGAACATATGCTTCATTTAATACCTTCAGTAAAATATCACGATGCTCCTTGGAGTGAAACAGCAAAGATAAAAAGGAAATTTGAGCAGGGGTTTTCTTCAGCTGGTCTAATATTGAATACTCTGGCAATTTCATCTTTTTAAAAAATTCTTCGGCTTCTTCTTCGGTGATAGGATTTTTGAGAGATGATGGTCCACTAACCGTTGGCGTGGACTTTCTTAAGCTTTCAGGCACGAAACACCTTCCTGACCTAGTGAAACCCCTTACCTCCTCTACATCTTCCACAACTTCTTTCCCGTGATAGGTCATCACAGTCTGCTCATAATTCCAGGGAACTCTTTTCGTATCAACTATCGGAGGTTGGGTCACCGGTTTGAGGACAATAGGCACTGCCAGCGCTCCTTTCACCGTCAAGATGGGCTGACTCAGAGCTCCCACCACTGTCAACTTAGGTTTATCCTGACTTAAATCAACATACCTTCTGGCGCCTTGTACTGTGATTAGGGACTTCTTTGTGCTTTCTTGGGCTTTATATTCTCTCATCCCTTTCTGGCTCAATGACATTGCTTTCAAAGACTCCGCTACATTCACCAATTTCTCCTCAATGGTCCGTCTTGACAATAGGCTTATAACCCCTCGAAGAATCTTTCCCATCATATATCAATTCTAATCATATATTAATTCTAACATATTGGCTTCATCATGGTTTGGCAGCGGATTCTGGTTAATGTTTGGACCCTCTGGGGCCTGGACCAGCATCTGATTTGTGTTAATTAAATCTTGGATAGCTCTCTTTAAATGCCAGTATTTCACGATATCATGGCCTGGCATATCAGAACAGTCGCACACCTTAAAGAATAATCGAGATTCCTTGGCGGTGGATTTGAAAGCCTTCCTTGAATTGGGCTCAAAACCTTCAACTTTCTCAACCTATCAAACAAGCTAGCATATGACTCCCCAAGAAGTGTGAATTGATTTTTGACCGCCTTATCTTTCTTATACTCGGGCCTATGCTGAAAGCTGTGTCTGGAGGGGTTTTGGTAATTTGGTGGAGCGAATGGGCGATTTTAAAGAGCTTGCGCACGCCACTGCGGGTAAGAAGAGGTTTGGGCATATGGTTGTGCGCTATATACTGGGTATGGGGGTGGCGGAATGGAATATAAAGGGTTTTGTGGAGGGTAGTAATGGTGGGGAGGAATATATGGAGCTTGGGCGTAGACTTGGGCTTGGGATTGGGGATAGGGGCGAGGTGGTCTTTTGGGATAGGAATGGGTTCCAACTACGATAGTCGCCACGTCCTCTTTCTTCTTTTTATCTCCAAATGCGCCAGATCCACCTTGAATCGCTTGTGTGGTGGCTTTTAATGCGGAAAAACTCACTATTCGGTCGGTCTTAATTCCGTCCTCTATCATCTCCCCCATTTTAAGGACTTCCATAAAAGACTTTCCTCATTGTTGAAAGTAAATATTGAAAATAGGTCTCATCCTGGGCCTGAATGAAAACTTCTACCAACTTACTTTCTTTCATTGGAGGCTTTACCCTGGCGGCCTATTCACGCCACCTTATCGCGTATTCCCTAAAACCTTCAGTGCTCTTTTTCTTCATATTAACCAAGGATTTTTCATCCGAAATCAAGTCGATGTTGTACTGAAAATGTTGAACAAATTCAGAAGCCAAATCATCCCAGCTGTTCCATTTATCGATATCTCGATCGATAAACCATTCTGAGGCCAGATCTGAAAGACTCTCGCCAAAGAAGGCCATGAGCAATTCCTCCTTTCCTCCTGCAGCCCTCAACTGGTTGCAAGAACGTCTTAAGTGTGCCATGGGATCGCCGTGTCCTGCATACTTCTCGAACTTAGGCATTTTAAAATCGAGGGGAAGGTTGATGTCTGGGAACATACAAAGATCTTTATAAGAAACACTCTTATAATCTCTGATTCCTTGTAAATTCCTCATTGCTTGTTCTAAACTTTTCAATTTCCGGGCTATGATATCCTGTTCTTCTGCTGCGACAGGTTTCTTCTTATCAAATGGAAATGCAGGCGGCTGAGTGTACCCATACGGTTCATTCATTTGCAAAGTAGGCTTCGGGGCATAATACTGACTATCTGAAACCTTCAATACTGGCTCACTGGCAGACCTAGAAAGGCTCATTGTAGGATGCACAACATATATGGGAGTTTCATGTGGTGGCAGAGCCATGAATATCGGTGTGATCGGTGGTGCTGGTTGGGCAGCGGGTCTTGATTGGGGAGCTACCAAGGGCACACCAGAACTAGCAGGATAATAATGTCGCGGAGTGAATCCCGGCGCATGCTCAGGTGACTCAGTAGGAGCAGAGAATTGCACCTGAGAGAGCAGTGGACAATTAGAGATATTCCCAAGACCTTCAGGGAGCGGAGGAGGAGGCATTCCGCTGGCCCATGCCTGGTGTAAATCTATCAATTGTTGCCTGAGCCTTACTACCTCATCATTGTGTTCAGAACTTTCTTTCCTGTGATCCTTATCTGGGTCAATGAGCAAATTTTCAATCTCCCTGCTAGCCATGACGAGCTTTGGTTTGGATCTAGTGAAGTATGGGTGACTAGCCAGAGTGCTGCAAACCTACCACCGTTATCTGAAAGAATATACTCATCAAAGATGACATCCATTTGGATTAGGGCACACAACAAGCATGGGAATCACATTGGTAAAACTGTCCTAAATTCATGTTCATTTCTACGAGCTTTTGAGGGTAGCGAGGTCATTTTAACATCATCCTGATTTTTGTCTACACTTTTTTACACTTATTATTATTATTATTATTTCCTATCCATCTCTATTCTTTTCTTTTCTCTCGTTATCTACCTTTATTTTATCATTCTTTATGACTTTTGTTTTTCTTTAAAAGAGGAAAAATAATGAAAAACAAGAAAACAAAATGATTAGATCGAACCCAAAAGTAGGTTGCCTACGTATCATGTTGTACATGAATCAGATCTTGCGAAGTTCGAGCAGTCTTGCCAAAATGGCCAATTAAACTCTTTTTCATTCTTTTGCTTGAAACTTTAAGAAGAAACGAAAATAACAATTTGTCAAAAGAATTGACGAACATCTTTTTGCATTTTTTACTTTTAAAATACCTATACAAAACGAAACCTATGATTACCAAAGAAAAATCTTTTGGGGTTTTCAATTTTGAATTTCATATGAAAATGAAACTTGAAACTATTAAAGGAAAATCTTTTTTGTAGTTTTGTCTTGAAGATGTATATGAAACACCTACACTAAATAAAGAGTGAAGAAAATCTTTTTTTTTTTTGAATTTTTGGAATAAGATCAACCAAAAATAAAACCTACGACTATTAAGGTTTTTTTTTTTGTATTTTTATTTTCAAAACATGTATGAAACACCTACTCTGGATAAAGAGCGAAGAAAATCTTTTTTTTAAAATTTTTTAAATAAGATTCCCGAACCAACAATAGGCTGTCTACGTATCTCACTCCCGAAAGAGGAGAATCAGGGGTGCGTAGTTCGTCCAGATTGGACAATTAATGATTAACAAATACATTGACCCTAACTTAAGAGACACTACCAAAAAAACTTTTGGATTTTCAGCTAGACACTTTAACTAAGACTGACACCACCAATTATGAAGAAATAATCTTTTTGGTATTTTTGTTTTTTGACAAATAAGTAGAAGAGGCAAACAAAACTTTATTTTTTCTTTTGAATTTACGGTACTTTGAGAAGACGAATGCAAAACGTAAAAAAATCTTTTTGAGTTTTTGGACTGTGAAGAACCAAAGCCGTAAAGAATTCTAAAATAAACTACGACATTCCTCTCCTTTTTTTCATTCTTTTCGACTCACTTTTTCTATTTTTAGCTTTTCGTTTTTGCCTACGCACCTTACTCCTAACAATTATTATTTTTTATTTTTCAAAAATCAGTCCGTCAAATGACCACATTACCCTTAAAAATGCAGCAGTTAGCACGTAGGGATGCTTTAGAGGTGAGTCTCCTACAAAGGGTCATGTGGGTCCCGCTAGGTTTCCGTATGATGCACATAAGCATGACCTAAAGGCTGACCTACGTTGTGGTTTACTAACAAGGTTGTTCGGGGGAGCGTATGGTCGATAGTGGCTGCTTTGCTTTCCACCTACTCCATAACACTGACGGCTCCCCCCCTAAAATAAGGGTGACTCAACTAGAGGTTGTGTACAACACGTGTACTACGGACTTGTTGCAGAAAGAAGGCCGGGGGGTGGACTCATGATGACAGATATAAAGCGGTAACACATAGGATAAATACTATAAACAAAGAGCACGAAAAAGCACAAAAGTGAAAATAACACAAACAAAATCACAAACAAGCTTATACACTCGTAATGCCAAACAAAGCCGATACGACTCCAAAAGTAGCTCGAATTCTGAAAACTTGCCATTCTCCCCAGCAGAGTCGCCAGAGCTATCACACCCCTTTTTTTTTACGTACTAAAAAAGATTTATGTTTTAAAGTTCGAAAGGGTTTTATTATTTAAGTGACAA
>NW_025849965.1:0-3014 GCF_002878395.1 Capsicum annuum
TTGTTACCACCGCTAAAAATCACTATATCATCAGCGTAAGCTAGATGATTAATGATACGGCCATTGTGATTCATGATGAAAGGAGTAAAATTCTCATCGGAGTTTAGATTGTTCAACATTGTAGATAAAAGCTCAGAGCCAATAATGAAGAGAGAAGAAGAGAAGGGACCACCTTATTTAAGGCCATGGGAGGAGCTAAAAAACCCCACCCTTGTTCTATTAATGAGAATGGAATACCTGCATTGGCAATAATCCTCCAAATCATATCCAGCCAAATACCAGAAAAACCGAACCTCTTCATAACACTCATTACAAAATTCCATGACATTTTATCATATGCCTTGGCCATATCAAGCTTCATTATTAGATTGCCACCTTTATTGTATTGCTTAATACTCTAAGGAATCTCCTGAGTAACTAAAGTATTATCAGTAATTAATCTACCTTTAACAAAACCACTTTGATTATCAGAGATTATCCTACCCAACAGGGGATTAAGCCTATTAGCAAGAATTTTGGAAATAATTTTACAAGTGAAATTACTCAAACTAATAGGTGTAAGTTCAGAAGAATTAGATGGAGAATCTATTTTAGGAATAAGAATCAGGCAAGTATGTAAATAAAATTTAGACAAGTTCTTCCCCCTAAAGAAATCCTGAACATAGTTCTTAATATCGTTTTGAATAATATCTTAGCAACTATGAAAAAACATACCAGAATATCCATCAGGCCCTGCTGCACTTGCCGCACTCATACTGAGTTCATCGGAAGTTGTACGGTTTGTTGTTGCAGAGAATTGAGATAAGAACACAAAAGCCATAGTTTTGGTTGTCAGGTAATAACATTCTTAATCTTTCATTTCGTTTAAACAAAGTTGTTACTTTGCTCTTCTTCTTCATTGTTTTAATGTATTATTACTATATTTTTTTTTGTAGTGGGTTTTTGATTTACTAACGTGAGTGTCAATGAAAATTAGATTTTTGTAGAATAATTTGTTAATTACTTTGAGAGGTATCGAGAGATAATAGACTTGGTGATTACGAAAAATAGGCATACAGGTAGACCCAGAGGTTCTGGGTTCATCATTTATGCAGATCCAACCGTTGTAGACACTGTTATAGCCAAAAGCCATATTATCAATGACAAACTTGTAGACACTGTTATAGCCCAAAACCATATTATCAATGACAATCAACTGAGTAGTTTAGTTTCTGCTTTTGTGTACCTCCTCCTTTCATGTTCAATTGATGTTGAATTGGAGTTGTGAGATATTATAAAACTATGCTCAACTTTGTTGACTACCTGTAATATACATACACACTTTAGTTAGTGTTGCTTTTTGTAGAGGGTCTATGGGAAACAACCACTCTATCTCTAAGTAGGGGTAACGTATATATATGGGATTACACTGGGAATATTGTTTTTCTAAGCCGAGTAACTGTTGTAAGCAACCTTTCTATCTCTATCTCTTTCTTATCTGATACTGAATGACATGTCGAAGGTTTGGCAGGACTATCATACACTCGTATGTAGCTTTCTTGTGGTAGATTTTTTGCATCTTGATTTGTGTGAATCATTTCTAGGTGAAAGGTTATATAAATGAAATGTCCATCTGCCTGGAAGATGAAGATGAAATAATTTCAAATCTTGCCAACCTTTTCTTTCATGAGTTGTCAAAGAAAGGTAGCATATCTACCAAACTTTTCTTTCATCAGTTGGTAATAAAGAAGTCAATCTATCTTATCTCTTTCTAGTCTTTCTACAGTTGAGCTTCTTTCGTCTGCTATTGCATGTTTTTGACTGTACACACACATCAAATATTACTATTTTTTCTCTTTGAACTTAATGTTTATAGGGAGCAATCCAATTTATAACCTACTTCAAGATATTCTTGGCAAGTTATCTAGCCAGAACTCGATGGAAGAATCATTCTGCAACATCATGCAATTTTTAATTGCTTCAATTAAGAAGTTTCCATGAATTTGACTAGCTTCTTTGGGCTCTTCTGTAGAGAATTAATTGGAATTTTTGTATTTTTAGGACAAGCAAATGGAAGCTCTTGTCGAGAAAATTTGCAAAAGATTTTGTGGAGTAACTAGTATGGAATTTTAAAATTGTTTTGATTTATTTTCGTGAAGAAATTTTGTAATATGATCAACTATTTAGAAGAAGCTAAGAGAGAAAATATATTGGGTACTTTTAGTTTGCAACGATATCTGTTCCCTAAGTTTACACTATGCTAAGCATAAGAAGTTATTCTGCCCTTGGGTTTGATCTGTTTACATATACTTTCTTGAAACTAAATGTGAAATTATGTATGTCTCTTTATTTTTGCCCCTAAACTTGACATTGAGGTTTACCACAACTTTCTATGAGGTTTCACAGTTTTGTGGATAAATCATGATACTAGCTTGCTCCACTTGCTATTGCTAGCCAAGTCGTGCAGTTTACTGTCAGATTTTGTAGTTCTTTCTCTAGTTAATCCTGCGTGTTCTACATTTCAAAGATGTGGTGGTTGTCAACTTTAAGTTGTGGTTCTGCGTGTTTCAAAGGTTCTGATATACTTATTTGAGATTGTTTTAGAAGTTGCCTGTCTTTCAGTACTATTTGGTACCACGGCTTTATGGATGCTTCATCTGATATTTGCTTTCATACTCAGCTTTTATCCTATTATGGAAGACGTGTTTACAGTATTTCTAGGAGTACCTTTGCAAAAATTTGAAAGAAAAATTATAATTAGGAAACCTTTGAATGAATAGATTTTAGTAAGTTTCTGATTTGCTATTTGAATCATCACCAGAGAAACTTCTGCATGTTAATATTCTCTTTTATGCAGCTATTAGGCTAGACGAGTACATATCCTATTGCCTATCTCAGCTATCATACACTGATAAGAGCATGAGAAGGCTTATAGAGTTGTTTAAAATGTATGAACGAACGTGCCTTATCTGAAGACGCTGTGATGGAGAATTTTCAAACTATTATCAACAAGGTAAAATTTGTTGTGGCATCAC
>NW_025849966.1:0-9152 GCF_002878395.1 Capsicum annuum
ATTCTCAATTAATTAGACAACTTATTTGTCCCTTTTAATCCAAAGTCCCTATAGTACTACTATAATTTTCTTGAATAGCATAACTATGTTCATCCATATTTGGGCCCTAAAAGCGGGCCATCAAACCAGTTGAGAAAGGCTACAGAGCCATCTATTTCGTAGATGGGTTTTTATGGGCCTTCTTTGGGGTCTCGAGGGTTATTCTATGTTAATAGGAGTAAACGTAGGCTAAACCACTACTAATATTTGAATATTAACTATGTAGGACTTAATTACCTGTATAAGTCAATGCTAAATCAACTACCAAGCAATACGTTAGTACATGCATAAATAATATATAGATTTCCACATCGATGTTTCAAAATCAAGGCAACTTTTTGTCCTATTCAGAAAAAAAATCAAAATGTGAGAGTAGGATTGAGGTTGTCTTAACTGCGTAAATTAGTTTGCCCTCTTAAAATTATGTTCAATTAAAAGAAATATAAAAATGAGGATTTTAAGAGGGCAAACCAATTTATGCAGTTAAGACAACCTCAGTCCTACTCACACACTTTGAAGTTTTTTTCTGAACGGGATAAAAAGTTGCCTTGATTTTGAAACGTTGGTGATGTAGCTAGTGTGTTTTTAAACAATATTTGATAGATGTGCTCTGCCTCCACTGTATTCGTTCCATTTTTAATATAACCCTCCTTCCTCTCTCTCTCTCATCCTTTGTATCCTACTACTGGTGAGGTCTTTTTGCACTTTGTTTTTCCCTTTTTTGCTCTCATGATTTCATAGTTTGTTTATGAGATTTAAAGCCTAGTTTAAAATTGCAGTGTTCTTCATTTCCTGTGAGAAAAGAAAATGGTTGCCTCGACTCATACTTTTGTTTATGAGGAGGAACAAAACAAAAGACTGCTTGAATCTGAAAATGAGTTGCTTTAACAGCACCCTTCTTCAAAAGAGGTGCTTCTGGGGAAACTAGATGTGAGAGTCTTTTCTTTTCTCTTTTCATCTGGTTACCCACTTAAACCTAAGAAGCCAAAAGTAAATAATGAAAGGGGCTCAATTAGAGTTATGCAGATTTTTTTAATTTAAGGATTATCTATATATTATTTATGCAAGTAGTAGCGTATTTTTTGGTAGTTAGTTTAGCAGTGAATTATGCAGGTAATTAAGTCCTACATAAGTAATTCACTATGTTAATAGAAATATATGAATTTGAAAATAGTAGGCTTTGAAAATTTTAAAAAATAGTTCTTTAGTTTAAAATTAAAAAATCATAGTTGAAAAGACCTAAAACATCTCTAATTATATCATCAATTTATATATTTCAAATATATTTAAATATTAAATAAAATATAATAATAATTAAAAGATAACTTATAATATTAGTAGTAGTAGTAGAACATACATATCTACTACTACTACTAATAATAAAAATAATGATAATAATAATAATAATAATAATAATAATAATAATAATAATTATTATTATTATAATAATAATAATAATAATAATAATAATAATAATAATAATAATAATAATAATAATAATACATCATTTACTACCAAAAATATGTGGTTGATCTCAAATATTTTTTTAAATTCAATTATAACATAATAAGTTAAATTTGCATTATATTTGCAGAAAGGTAAATAGCAAAGATAATTAAAAGTAATAATGTAATAGCCCAAGATTCTAACCAATAGTGC
Organism: Capsicum annuum; assembly: GCF_002878395.1. Taxonomy (NCBI): domain Eukaryota; kingdom Viridiplantae; phylum Streptophyta; class Magnoliopsida; order Solanales; family Solanaceae; genus Capsicum; species Capsicum annuum. The sequence goes on from NW_025849966.1 coordinate 1,699, forward strand.
CGCCATGACTCTAGCCCATGAGAAATAAATTATAGTGTTTTGGTTGTTTTCTGGACAAGGGTGATGTGTATTAAGGCTTTAAAGATGTCCTAACGCTTGGGCGAATCAAAACATTCTTTACCGATTGAATTTTTGAGAAGGATTTTGGCATAGTCAACTTCAAATGAGCATATCTCCCATTGCACTATGAAATATTGAGGTCATGACCTACCAAAATATAGATAATTGAATTATCTTTCCAACGATACCCATTTTATCAAAATACGATAACGGAGCAAAGAGTTATTCTTATTTTACTCCAGCATATCAGCCTGGAAAATCCATGATGACCTTTTGTGATGACTTGTCACAAGCTTGACGGCCCGTCACAAAATGTCGTCACCTTAAGGAAGGAAGTCACAAAATCCACCCTTTTTGTGACGACAATTTGTGATGGCCTATCACGGGCCTGACAGCTTGTCACGGATGTCGTCTGCTATTTTTTTTCAGCAATTGATGAACGATATTTGCAAGGGTATGTTAGTCATTTATAATTTTTGGGGGCCTCTATATATATGAGAATCCTCATCCAAAACCTAATTTCTTCATTTCTCTCTTCCAATTCTCTTAAGAAATATATCTAGGTTTTTATTTAAGAAAATTAATCTTCCAAAAGTCATCCATAAAACTTCAAGATTCCTTCAAGAATCAAGTTCCTCATAGATTGGGCTTCAAGAATTTTTTTATTACTAGTGTGAGTAAAGTCTCAAGCACTAGAGTTCAACCAATTTCAAAGATTAAGGTATGTGGGGTTTTGAACAAGTGCAATTCTTTCTTTCTTATGCTCAAAGCTTTGATTTTTATTATGGATTTATATGATTTTGCAAGTGGGTTTATACCCAAATTACTTCATCATGAGATTATGAGAATATAAATCGTTCAAGCTTTGTTATACATGATTATTTTATAATTTCCAAGCTATGACTTGATATTTAATATTGTGAATTTCAAGTTTCTACCATGAGTTGGTATTTCAAGTGCTTTCAAGATATGTGTCAAACTTTAAGCTTCCTTATGACAAATTGGATTATTGAGTATATTGATTCATGAGAATTGAGTTGTTACAATGAGTCTTGATATTTTCTTAAAGTTATTGATGCTGCCATGACTTAATGAACTGATGCATTTTGATATTGAGAAAGATTGATTTGATTTGAGTCAAGTTAGGAATTCACAAATTGATTATGATTTGATAAATGAGAAAGAGATTTTATTTGGTCTTCATGATAGACCCTTGTGATGTTTGTGGTGGATTTCCTAACGCGTTCTGAGCTTGTGTTTGGGAGTAGTATTTAGCACCGAGCAGGAAATATGGTATTTCCCCCGAAACTATGTGCCACCGTAGGATTGATTTTGATAATTGTGGGCCGGAGGTCGAGTATTAGATTGTGATCACTAAATTTAGGTTGTACACCATGGCAAGAGTACGATTTTCCCGCCAATGTGGGGTTCTCTCCTTAGGAGGGTAAAACGTTGGACTCCATTTAGCTCACATGGTTTACATCGGTTATAAGAACCTCCCATGTCCATTAGAGTCGAGTTTCTTGAATTACAGGTCACTCCGAGTCTTGAGTTGAAGAGTTGAGTTGTTTATGATGATTTATGAGGCTTTTATCATATGATTTATTTACGTTGAGATCATGAAAAGTATGTTTCAATCTAACTCAAGCCAAGTGAGCCATCATTGTACATATGCATATTTTTATGAAATTGGTGATAATATTTCCATTGTTGCATGCACCCCCACATACTCAGTACATTCCAAAGTGTTGAACCACATATTTTCCTATGGGCTACATTTTCTCGTAATGTAGGTTCAGGTACTCAGCCGCGTTAGCGATATTCGGGAGCCTTTTTTCATCTGCTCAGTGGTGAGTCCTCACAGTTCGAGGACCGTGTTGATAATTTTGTGATACCATTTTGTTGTTATGACTTTCAGTACTGTTTGATTCAGTTGGGGGGTTTGTCCCAATGTCTCCTTGATTTTGATGTCTAGAGACTTTGTTAGGCTAAAGGGTTGGTATGTATAGAATTTCAGTATTTTGGATTGTACATGCTAGTTTCGTATCTTATTCTAGTATGTTTATGATATGTCATTCTCTCTTACATTAGTATGACTATTGTCAAAGTGAGTTCTCGAAGTGATGACAGGTTTAGAGTGTTATCTTAAGGCCGCGTGTGGCCTTTAGCATCGAGTGACGTCTCGGGATGGGATCTTCGGGCGTTTCAAGCTTGGTATCAGAGCCTAAGATTTAAAGAGTCCTAGGGAGTCTGGCAAGCCGTGCTACGTAGAGTCTTGATCGTTGGTGTATAGTGTGCCACATATATTAGTAAGAGGCTACGGGACGTTTTAGGAAAAGTCATTTGTTTCTTTTAAAAGTCTATCGGCCTAAGAATGTTTATCTGTGCTATTAATTCGTGCTCTCTTATGAAAAAATATTCCTCCTTGTCGAGCTCGTAGAAACAACGAGCAACCTCAACCCATTGATCCCTTGAAAGAGCATGTGTCACATGTAGAATTTCGGGTAGCTTTTCAAGTGCTAGCCCCGGCAGTTACCACCAATACTCAAGCTAACAACCAGGCTACTGTTCCCCCTCCGCAAGACAATAATTCTACTGCAACTCAGGTTCGTGACTTTATGCGGATGAATCCGCATGAGTTCTATGGGTTGAAGGTAGGTGAAGACCCACAAATATACTTGGATGAAGTGAGAAAGATCACCCAAATTATGCATGTGACTGAGGAGGAGAGTATCGAATTGGCTGCCTATCGAATAAAAGATGTTGCATATGATTGGGTGTAAGTGTGGAGGAAAAGTAGAGGGGAAGATGCCGCTCCCATGACTTGGCAGTTATTCCAGGATGCGTTCTTGGACAAATTCTTTCCTCTTGAGATAAGGGAAGCAAAGATAGAGGAATTCATGAATTTGAGATAAGGCTCCATGACTATTAAAGAGTATTGCCTTAGATTCAATCAGTTGTCCAAATATGCACCTAGTATGATGGCTGACTCCAAGACCATCATAAGTAAGTTCATGATCGGTGTGTTGACTACATTGTGAAAGAGTGTAGATCTTCTATGCTTAATAGGGAGATGGACCTTTCTCAGTTGATGATACATGCCCAACAGATTGAAGCTAATAAGGAAAAAGAGAGGGAGAGAGTAAGAGAGAATAAAAGAGCTGATTAGAGCAGCAGGAATTCGGTTAGTCCAGATTCTATGGAGGGGACCGTCCTCAATTCTAAAGATGTTCATTTATGCCCTCGCCTTCCTCAGTTAGTGCTCCCAGTGCCTTCCTCAGTTAGTGCTCCCACACCTAGAAGTAAGAAAGAGCAGAGGAACAGGCCTATCCCGTCCAGGTCTCAGGAAAGTGTAAGTAACAGACCTCATCCTCCTTCATATGCTAATTGTGGTAGAGATCATTTTAGTGAGTTTTTTTTATCAGAGAGGTTGCTTTGGTTATGGCAAGTTGGCCGCTGACTTAGAGAGTAGCTGGATGCTAGATAGGGGAGTCGAGATGCTCGTCCCCAGAGTCAGGATACCAGTTCCCCCGCTCCCGTAGTCTGCCCAGTTCCTCCTCAGGGCGCCTCTTCAGTATTATTGGCGGTTCACGCCATAATTGCTTCTATGCTATACCACCTCGCCAGGAGCAGGAGGATTCTCCAGATGTTGTCACTGGTATGCTCAGTGTCTTTTATTTTGATGTGTATGTATTGATGGACCCGGGTTCGAGTTTCTCTTATATGATACCTCTGGTAGCTATAAATTTTGAGATGGACCCTAAATGGATTCCTGAGCCTATTCAGGTTTCTACCCCAGTAGGAGAGTCTGTTATTGCTAAGTGAGTGTATAAGAAGTGTCCTATTACTGTCCTTCATCGGGTCATATGTGTTGATTTGATTGAGCTAGATATGGTTGATTTTGATGTCATTCTGGGTATATATTGGCTTTACTCGTGCTATGCATATATAGATTGTTATACTCGAGTTATCAAGTTTCAGTTTCCTAATAAACCCGGGTTTGAGTGGTTTGGGAGTTCTGTAACTCCAAAGAGCCATTTTATATCCTACCTCAAAGCTAGGAAGTTGATTTCCAAGGGTTGTATCTATCATCTAGTTTGAGTTAAAGACCTTAAGTCCTAGACTTTGACTATTCAGTTAGTTAGCATTGTTAAAGAGTTTCCTAATGTTTTCTCGGAAGACCTTCCAGGGGTCCCACCTGATAGAGAAATAGAATTTGGGATTGATCTCCATCCTGACACTCAGCCTATTTCCATTCCTCCATACCGTATGGATCCCGCAAAACTTAAAGAGTTGTAGGAGCAACTAAAAGACCTATTAGAAAAAGTCTTTACCAGACCCAGTGTTTCCCCGTATGGTGCACCTATTCTATTTGTGTGGAAGAAAGATGGTATATTGCATATGTGCATTAAGTACCATCAACTCAACAAGGTGACTATTAAGAACAAGTACCCTCTTCCTATAATCGATGATTTATTTGATCAGCTACAGGGTGCAAGTTGTTTCTCAAAGATAGACCTTAAATCTGGCTATCATCAGCTTAAAGAGAGAGAGAGAATGATATTCCAAAGACAGATTTTTGAAACCCCTATGGTCATTTTGAGCTTTTTTTCATGTCTTTTGGGTTAATCGATGCTCCAGCGGCTTTCATGGATCTTATGAACCAAGTCTTCAAGCGATATCTATATTTGTTTGTTATTGTGTTCATAGATGATATTCTTGTATATTCTCAAAGTGAGGATGACCATGCGGATCATCTTCGAATCGTGTTAGAAACCCTTAGAGCTCATCAATTATTCACTAAATTTCACAAGTGTGAATTTTGGTTAAGGTCAGTTGCTTTTCTGAGTCGCATTGTTTCTTCCGAAGGTATTAGAGTTGATCCTCAAAAGATAGAAGCTGTGAAGAATTGGCCTAGACTTACCTCCCCATCTGATATTAGGAGTTTCTTGGGTCTATTTGGTTACTTTTTGAGTGATTCTCCTCTATCACGTCCCTAATGACCCAATTGACCTAAAAGAATGTTAAGTTCCAGTGGACAGATACTTGTAAGAAGAGTTTTCAAGAGTTGAAGACTCGACTCACTTTATCCCCAATGTTAGCTTTACCTGATGGTACTGATGGTTTTGTGGTGTACTGTAATACTTCTAGAGTTGGTTTGGGTTGTGTGTTGATGCAGAGAGGTAAAGTTATAGCTTATGCCTCTAGACAGTTGAAGCCTTATGAGAAGAATTACCCAACCCATGATCTTGAATTAGCAGCTATAGTTTTTGCTTTGAAAATTTGGAGTCATTATTTGTATGGTGTTCATGTTGATGTTTTTACTTATTACAAAAGCCTGCAGTATGTGTTTACTTAGAGGGAGTTGAAGCTTAGACAAAGAAGATGGTTAAAGTTTCTAAAAGACTATGATATGAGTGTGATGTATCACCTGGGCAAGGCCAATGTTGGGGCAGATGCTCTTAGCAGGTTGTCTATGGGTAGTATAGCTCATGTAGAGAATAATAAGAAAGAATTGGCACATGATATGCATCGTTGCACATGATATGCATCGTTTAGCTAGGTTGGGTGTTAGATTACTTGATTCCGCTGAAGGGAGTATGTTAGTTCAGAGTAGTTTTGAGTCCTCTTTAGTCTCGAAGGTAAAGGAGAAGCAGGACAGGGATCCTAGTTTGGTCACACTGAAGGAGTCAGTTAAGGACCAGAAGTTAGAGGTTTTCTCCCAAGGGGGAGATGGTGTGTTGAGATTGCAAGATAGACTGTGTGTTCCGAATGTTGATGATTTGAGGCAGAGAATTATGGCTGAAGCGCATGTTGTGCGATATTCTATTCATCCCAGTGCTACCAAGATGTACTTTGATTTGCGGGAAATCTATTGGTGGAACGGTATGAAGAAAGACATAGCAAGATTTGTGGCAAAGTGTTCTATTTGTCAACAAGTTAAGGTAGAGCACCAGAGGCCCGGTGGTGTAATGCAAAAGTTTGGCATTCCTACTTGGAAGTGGGAAGAAGTGAATATGGATTTCATAATTGGTTTGCCTCCTTCTCATCGTCATCATGATTCAATTTGGATTGTAGTAGACCGGTTGACTAAATCAGCTCATTTCTTGCCAGTGCATTCGTCTTATACAGCTGAGTATTATACTAGATTGTATATCCGTGAGTTAGTCAGATTGCATGGAGTTTCTTTGTTTATCATCTCTGATAAGGGTACTCAGTTTACTTTTCAGTTTTTGAGGGCTTTTCAGAAGGGTCTGGGTACCCTAGTTCATCTAAGTTCTGCTTTCCATCTGTAAACCGATGGTTAGGCTGAGAGGACTATTCAGACTTTGGAGGACATGTTGAGGGTATGTGCGCTTGATTTCAAAGGTAGTTGGGATGAGCACTTTCCATTGATCGGATTTGCGTATAATAATAGTTTCCATGCTAGTATTCAGATGGCCCCGTTCGAAGCTTTGTATGGGAGAAGATGTAGATCTCCCATAGGTTGGTTTGAAGTAGGATAAGCAGCTGTGATTGGGCCGTATACTGTGTTCGAGGCTATGGAAAAAGTTGAGTTCATTCGAGAAAAATTGAAAACCGCCCAAAGTCATCAGAAGTCTATGCGGATGTGAGAAGAAAAGATCTTGAGTTTAATGTTGATGATTTGGTGTACTTGAACGTTTCACCCATGAAAGGGATGAAGAGATTTGGGAAGAAGGGAAAGCTTAGTCCCTGTTATGTTGGTCCATACAGGGTTCTGAGCCGTGTAGGGAAAGTAACTTATGAGGTGGATTTAACAGAGGATTTGTCTAGCATTCATCCGGTATTTCATGTTTCTATGCTTAAGAAATGTATTGATGATCCTGTCGTGGTTGATTCTTCCAAAATCTTAGATATTCAGGATAGGCTTTCATTTGAGGAGATTCTGGTTGAGATTTTAGATTTTCAGATCCGTAGGCTAAGGAACAAAGAAGTTCTTTTGGTTAAAGTGCTTTCGCGAACTCAATCTTTTGAGAGTGATACTTGGGTAGACGAAGCTGATATGCGAGACAAGTACCCTCACCTCTTTTCTATGAGTTCGGAACGAGCAGAAGGTATCATTTTTTCTTAATTTCGCCCCCTTCTTATTAAAGATTCAGCAGTGTGTCTACTTTCATCACGAATTCGTGCATTTTCTAAAGTATTCGAAGGTATAGAGTGAAGTAAGTCTTTTGAGTGAGTCGTTCCAGCTATATGTCCTCATTTTTCTCTTGTTCTTGGCCTATCTGGAAATATTCGAGGACTAATGTTTCCAAGGGAGAGGTATTGTAATACCCCGAGATTCTATCCAATACTGCCCCCATTACTCAAGCCCATGATAAATAAATTATAGTGTTTTGGTTGTTTTCTGGTCAAGGGTGATGTGTATTAAG
>NW_025849966.1:12152-54846 GCF_002878395.1 Capsicum annuum
GCACACAGAGTTAGATCATCAGCAAAGAAAAGGTGAGAGATTTTGGGCCCTTTCCTACTGATTGAGATGGGAGTCCAATATCATATATCTCATCTTTTATCAAGGGATCTGGAATGTAAGGTTTTTTTTATAACTAAAAAATAATAAGATGTACCACTAATGCCTCTATAGCAGTAAAGTCTTCTGAAGCATCCAATGAAAGTTGAGAGACTCTCTTCTCGGCTATAGCTCTTGGTGAATCTCTTGCTGAAATTGATGAAAATTCTATACCATCATTTTGACCTATTTGTCATCTTTCTCCTTTTCACATCTCTTTATAGAAGTCATTATTGGATCCCCCCTAACAATTTAAGTGATTGATCTAAGAATAGAGCAATTTTTTCAGGTGCAACATGCAGTGGAAGCTCACCAGAGTCGGCACTTGCAGGCAAGTTGGAAGATCCAAGTAAGGATGGACCGACTTTCTTCAAAATAAACAAGATCCAAGATGGATCATTTTGAAAGATCATTCTTCCCTACCTATATGCAAGGAACATGTTGATAATAATCTATATCACAATCTAGGTCTAGCTGCTAGGTTAGGTAGTAACTCAAGAATCTCTTATCAATTTCCCTTTCTCAAGAACCCCCAAAAATAAATAACACTCGAGCAGAAAAAGGTAAACTCAAGCACAATAAATTTTGATTGTATGAGAGGTTATACAAAGTGGGGTTTGTACATATACTCAAATTTCGGACCAAAATTGGGAAAAAATTGACTGACATGAATAAACACTCCAAATTGTAATCTCCTCTTGGATTCACTGACATTTATTGCATTTTTCTTAAATGTTGGGTTTAAAATCCTTAAGTTTTTTAGGGTGTTTGTGCTTTTCTAAGGTAATGTTACTTGAACAGTTACGTTGTTTTGGCATTGAACTAATGAACTCTACGTGGCATAACAAACTAAAGAAAGACACAAATGTTTTGTTTCAATCAGTTCAAGGAAGAATCTTTTGACTTTTTTAAACAAATAAATAGTGCAACATTTCTTGAACTGTTTTGACCCTACAGTTGAACTAAGAGCACCATGAGTGGACAAATCAATCCAAGAAATATGGCTCTATTTCTTTGTTTCAAAAAGACAAGATTCTTCCTTGAACTGTTTGAAACAAAACTTTTGTGTCATTCTTCAGTTTATTATGCCACGTAGAGTTCATTAGTTCAAGGACAAAATAACATAATTGTTCAAGTAATAATACCTGAGAAAAGCACAAACACCTTGAAAAAACTTACGGATTTTAAACCCAAAATTTGATAGAAACGCAATAAATGAGATTACAATTTGAAGTATTTATTCATGTCAATCAATTTTTTTTCCCAATTTTGGTCCTAAATTTGAGTATATATACAAACCCCACTTTGTATAACCTCTCATACAATCAACATTTGTTGTGTTTGAGTTTACTTTTTTCTGCTTGAGTGTTATTTATTTATTGGGGTTCTTAAGAAAGGGGAATTGATAAAAGATTCTTGAGTTACTATCTAACCTAGTAGTTGGACCTAGATTATGATACCTACTATTATCAACATATTCGTTGCACATAGATAAGGAAAAAGGACCAGTAAAAATGATCCATCTTGAATCTTGTTTATTTTGAAGGAAGTTGGTCCATCCTTAACTGGATCTTCCAAGTTGCCTGCAAATGCTGACACTGGTGAGCTTCCACCGCAAGCTGTATCTGAAAAATTTGCTCCATTCTTAGATCAACCACTTAAATTACTAGGGAAAGATCCAATATTGACTTTTATAAAGAGAACTGAAAATGAGAAAAATGACAAAATAGGTCGAAATGATGGTGAATAATTTTCATCAATTTCAGCAAGACATTCACCGAAAGCTATAGCCGAGAAGAAAGTCTCTCAACTTTCATTGGATGCTTCAGAAGATTTTGTTGCTGCAGAGGCATTAGTGGTACATTTTTTTTTGTTATAAAAAAAATCTGGTTATAAAAAAAACTGCCTGCCAGATCTCATGAAAAAATACGGTATTCATCAATTGATGAATCAGGAGCTGAGTAAATCAAACCGTTTATATCAATTGGGTCAACTAATTTAGGAAGATTTGTATTTATGTAAAGTATTTTTTCTTCACCTAGGTTCTGAACATATTATACACATAAATTGAATTATGCTTGCATTGGTCTCTGTCTTCTCAATAAACAAAGAAAGAAGGTATTAAGGGGTCATTTAGTAGCTGACTTAGCAATGAGTTATGTAGGAATCCTACATAAGTAATTCAAGGTTTGGTAGCTACTTAGGAGTTAACATAATGTATAAAATTAATATGTTGTTTGGTCTACCATTCTTTTTTAAACGAAAGGAGTATTACTTTTCCAAAATTGGACATCCTTAATAATAGAAAAAACCTCCACTCAAAGTGCTCTTAGTTCAACTGTGGGGACAAAACAAGCCAACAAATGTGACTTTATTTCTTTGTTTCAAAAGGACAAAAATTCTTTCTTGAACTGTTTGAAACAAAAATTTTGTGTCTTTCTTCAGTTTGCAATGCCACGTAAAGTTCATTTGTTCAATGCCAAAATAGCATATTAAGTGACTGTTGAGAATATAATTAAATATTAAAATTGTACTCTCTCTAATAGTTAAACTTTTAGATGAGATGGTGACACACTTCAACATGGTATGAGAGTCAGGCCTACCCAATTCATTGTTTTCAATGTTGAGTTCCCCATCTTATATTACCTATGCTTCAGATGTCCAGTCTTGGCGTGCAAGGAGAGGGAGAGGAGAGTCCCACATCGGTAGATTAATAAGTCCTTAGTCTCCTTATATGATCTTGGACAATCCTCACCTAATGAGATAGCTTTTGATGTTGAGTTAGGTCTAAGGTTCATTTCATTATAATGGTATCAGAGTCCATCATATCTTTCTATTGCTTTCATGTTTTTGACTACTCTTTTTTGTCATCATAATGATATATCTCTACCATCATCTTTTTCTATTGCTTTCATATTTGTTAAAGTTAATTATAACGATTTCTTTTTATGAATTCAAGTGTTAATTTTCTCAGAAATATATCTTCGAAAATATATTGCTGAATGTTTAATCTTAATCTTTGTATATGCTTTCATCGTCATCTTTAATGGTGTATGCTTATATATTTTATTTCATTTCGATAATGGATTAATCCCCTACGTCTCAAATTATTTTCAATAGATAACAAAAAGTATAATTTATTGGATGGCCATAAAATGCTTGAACTTAATCAGGTAAATGTTTTTACAAAATATTTAGGATAATATAAATACTAATTAGTAGCTATTAGTTCATTTTGAGCTTAAAAAATAGATAATTTTATTTGATGTGATTATTTGACATTAGTAATAGCATGTATGCTAAAATAAATTGATAATTGATATTTTATCAGTAAATAAAAGATATTTTCTAATAGCACTTGTGTATACTTAACACAAAATTATAAATTGCATTGAGGCAAAGTGATGGGTGAGGGGAAGAACAAGAGATTATGGTGGTTGAGATGGGGTAGGGGTGAGCTAGGTAGGTGGGGTGGTAGTGTAGGTAGGGGTTAGAGTTGTGGAGTAGAAAAAAATATTCTTAAAAGATAAAAAAAATTATTTTTCTTGGAGTCAGGACAGAAGGGTGGAAAGACCTTTTTTTAGAAAAAAATCAAAAATATTTTTTTTGTGTGTGTATTAGGTAGGGTGTCGAATGGGTATTGGGGAGTAGGGGTGGGTGCAATATAAAATTTTATTTTAAAGAAAAATAAAATATTTTTTGTTGGAGGAGGGTGGATTGGGGATAAGAGATGGGTGATGTGAGAAAAATATTTTACAAGAAATCTGATAAAGTAAAATATAATAAAAACTAGGGAGGCGGGGTGGTAGCTGTAGGGTAAGGCTAAGAGGTGGGTGTAGTATTTGGTGGGGTGGTGATTTTGAGAGTGATTTGAGATATCTTAATTAAATTAACTTAGCAGATACAATAAGATGTTTAAAGCATGGAGGTGGAGTACTATAATTCCAGTGAATAAGACCAAGAGGGACATCCAGAGTTGCAACAACTATAGAGGTATTAAGTTGTTGAGTCATACTATGAAGGTTTGGGAAAGGGTGGTAAAGTTGAGGATGATAAGGATCGTGACAATCTCTGAGAATCAGTTTGGTTTCATGCCAGGGCGCTCGACCACTGAGGCCATTCACCTTGTGAGGAGATTAGTGGAGCAGTTTTAGGAGAGGAAAAAGGACTTGCACATGATGTTTATTGATCTTGAGAAGGCATATGACAGAGTTTCCGGGGAGATTCTGTAGAGGTGCTTAGAGGCTAGGGGAGGCCCGTGGTATACACTAGGTCAATTCAGGATATGGATGATGTGGATTAGACTCGAGTGAGGACAGTAGGTGAACATTCAGAGCACTTCCCAATTTTGATAGGGTTGCACCAGGGATAGACTCTTCGCCCATTTTTATTTTCCTTGGTGATGGATGTTTTGACGTGACATATTCAAGAAAAAGGTGCCTTGGTGTATGTTATTTGCAGATGATGTGGTACTAATTAACGAGACTCAGAGAGAAGTTAATGATAAGTTGGAGATTTGGAGAAGTTAATGATAAGTTGGAGATTTGAAGACAGAGTACTTGGAGTATAAGTTCAGTGATGTGTCACAGGAGGCTGGAGTGGTTATGAAGATGGACTCTCAGGCCATTCATAAGAAGGAGAGTTTCAAGTATCTAGAGTCTATAATTCAGGGCAATGATGAGATTAATGAGGATGTAACACATCATATTGGGGCAAGGTGGTTGAAATGAAGGCTCACTTCGGGAGTTCTATGTGACTAGAAGGTGCCCTCAAAACTTAAAGGTAAGTTCTACAGAGTGGTAGTCCGGCCGGCTATGTTTTATGTAGCGGTGCATTGGCCAGTTAAGAACTCCCACATCTAAAAATTGAAGGTGGGGGAGATAAGAATATTGTGATGGATGTGTGCACATACCAGGAAAGATAAGGTGAGAAATGAAATTACTCGAGAGAGGTGAGAGTTGCTTCGGTGGAGGACAAGATGCGAAATGTGAGGTTACATTGGTTCAGCCACATGATGAAGAGCGGCTCTGATTCTTCAGTGCGGAGGTGTGAAATACTGGTTATGGATAGTTTTAGGTGGGGTAGAGGTAGACCAAAGAAATATAAGCTGGACCAAACACATAATGAAATTCTAGTGCATCGGTGTGCTATAACCACGATTTTGGAGGTAGTCCCAGGGTCCAACCGTGTTTTGGGCCAAAAATGGATTGGGGGATCCCAGGCAGGCTGAAGAGCAAGAGAGTGTGGACCATTTGGATCGGATGGACCATTTGGGTGGTCAAACAAATGAAACGATGCAAATAGACCATTTTTGGGCCAAATCAGTGTGTTATAGCTCACGATTTGGGGGTGGTCTCGGGACCCGAAAATGTTTTGGACTAAAACTCAATTGAGGGCTCCCAGGCAGGTTGAGAAGTGGGAGAGAGTGGGTTGTTGGGGTCGGCGAGGCTGTTTGGGTGGTCAAACGGGCTAAACAATGCAAACAGACCATTTTCAAGCCAAATCAGTGTGTTATAGCTCATGATTCTTGGGGTGTGCCTAAGGCCCAGACGTGTTTTGGATCAAAAATCAAGTGAGGGCTCCCAGACAGGCTGAGAAGAGAGAGAAAGTATGGTCTATTGGGGTTGACAGGGCTATTTGGGTGGTCAAAGAGTCACAACGGCATGAACGGATAATTTTATGGCTAAATCGGTGAGCTATAGTTCACGGTTTTGAGGGTGAGCTTGGGGATCAAGCCTGTTTTAGGTCAAAATTTGGTCGGGGGCTCCCAGACAGGAAGATGAGCGGGAGAATATGGGTCATTGGGTTCGATGGGGCTGTTTGAGTGGTCAAAGAGGCTGAATGGCGCGAATGAAGCATTTTTAGGCCAAATCGGTATGTTATAGATCATAGTTTTGAGAGTGGGCCTAGGGATCGAGTGTGTTTTGGGCAAAAAATTTATCGGGGATCCTAGGAAGGCTGAGGAGCGGGATAGTGTGGGTTGTTGGGGTCGGCAGGGCCATTTGAGTTGTAAAATGAGTGAAATGGCACGAACAAACCATTTTCCGGCCAAATTAGTGTGCTATAGTTTATAGTTTCGGCGGTGACCCCGATGCCCAGGCATGTTTTAGGCTGAAAATTGACCGAAGGCTCCCAGGCATGCTGTGGAATAGGGGTGTATGGGTCATTGGGGTTGACGATGGTTGGTAGGGCTATTTGGATGGTCAAACAGGCAAAAGAGCGCGAACTAACCATTTCTGAGAAAAATCGGTGTGATATAGCCCATGATTTCGAAGGTGAGTGAAGGGACCAGGCGTGGTTTGGGTCAAAAATCGATCGGGACTCTCGGGCAGGATGAGGAGCAGGGGAGTATGGGTGGTTGGGGTCGACGGGGCCATTTGGGGGGTCAAAAGGGTGAATCCACATAAACGGTCCATTTTTGGGCTAAATTAGTATGCTATACCTCACGGTTCTGAGAGTGGTCCAGGGTTCTCTTATAATTTTTGGGCCAAATATCAATCAGGGGCACCCAGACTGGTTGATGAGCGAGGGAGTTAGGGTTGTTTGGGTCGACGGTGTCGTTTGGGTGATGAAACAAGCGAAACTGTGCCAATGGGCCATTTTTCGGGCCTAATCGATGTGCTATAGCTCACGGTTCTGGGGTGTGCTTGGGGACCGGGCATGTTTAGGCCAAAAATCGATCGGGGGCTCCCAGGCAGGCTAACAAGTGAGAAAGTGTGGGCTGTTAGGGTCGGTGGGGCTGTTTAGGTGGTCAAAAAGGCGAACCGACATGAACGGGCCAATTTTTAGGCCAAATGGATGTGATATAGCTCATGGTTCCGAGGTTCCCACCCGAGTCCCAACCATGTTTTGTCTAAAAATTTCCCGAGGCCAATTTGGTGGTCAAACGGGTGATACGGCATGAACGTGCTATTTTCAGGCTAAATCATTGTGCTATAACTCATGGTTTCGGGGGTGGGCCCGAGGCTCAGGTGTGTTTTAGTCTAAAAGTTGACCGGAGGCTCCTAAGAAGGCAGAGGAATGGGGAAGTATAGGTCGTTAGGGTCAGTGGGGCCGTTTGGGTGGTGTCAAATGGGCAAAATTGCATGAAGAGACCATTTTTAGGCCAAATCGGTGTGTTATAGCTCATGATTTTGGGCATGGGCCCAGGGTGTAGGCATGTTTTAGGCTGAAAATAGACCAGAGGATCCTAGGCAGGCTAATAAGTTGAAGAGTATGGGCTGTTGGATGGCGATGGGCCGTTTGTGTGATCAAACGGATGAAACGGTACGAATGGGCTATTTTTGGAAAAATTGGGGTGCTATACCTCATGGTTCAGAAGGTATGCCCAAGGCCTACGCGTCTTTTTGACTGAAAGTTGATCGCAACTCCCAGGTTGGCTGAAAAGCGGGGAGAGTGGGCCGTTGGGGTCGGCGGGGCCATTTGGGTTATAAAACAGGCAAAATGATGCGAACAAGCTATTTTCGGGCCAAATCGGCGTGTTATAGCTCACATTTTTGGGGGTTGGCCCAGATCCCAAATGTGTTTTGGGTCAAAAATCAATTGAGAGCTCCCAAGCAGGATAAGGAGCGGGGAATTATGGGTCGTTGAGGTCGGCGGGACCATTTGGTTGTTCAAACGAGCAAAACGGCACAAACGGGCCATTTTTGGGCAAAATTGGTGAGCTATAGCTCACGATTTTGGGGTGGTCCTGGGCATGTTTTAGGTCAAAAATCAACTGAGGGCTCTCAGGTAAGCTGAAGAATGGGGAAGTATGGGTCGTAGGGGTCAACAGGGCTGTTTGGGTGGTCAAACAAGAATATCAACGCGAATGGGTCATTTTCAGGCATAATCAATGTGCTATAGCTCACAGTTCTGGGTGGGCCTAGGGTTCGGGTGTATTTTGGGTCGAATATCGATCAAGGCTTCCAAGTATATTGATGAACGAAAAAGTGGGTCGTTTGGGTCGGCGGGGCCATTTGGGTGGTCAAATAGGCAAAACATCAAAAATATGCTATTTTTGGGGCCAAATAGACGTGCTATACCTCACAATTTTAGGGGTTGGCTCGGGGCTCAAGCGTGTTTTGGTTTAAAATCAACCAGAGGCACCAAGGCAGGCTTAAAAGTGGGATAGTTTGGGTCGGTTGAGCTATTTTGGTGGTCAAACAAGTGAAACGACGCAAATGGGCCATTCTTGGGCTAAATCAGTGTGCTATAGCTCACGGTTCTGGGGGGGGGGCAGTGATCGAGTATGTTTTGGGCAGAAAATGCACCAAGTGCTCCCAGGCAGGCTGAGGCAAAGGGGAGAGTGGGTTGTTAGGGTCGGAGAGGCCATTTGGTTGGTCACAACGGGGAAATATGGATCTAGACCAGTCGTATCCACTTTATAGCAAGTGTCATAAACTGATCCAGGTGCAACATTAACCATAGGAATACCACGTACTTGTTATCTGAATGTGTAACGAAATACAATATAAAAATCATGAGGAAAACGGGTAATAAATGTTCCTGTGTCCACGATGCAGCTACCGATCTTGGCATAAGTTCTGAAATTCCTAGACAATGATGGGAACATTGGGACTTCCCTATCGTTAATAAAAACTTTATAAAGGTTGACGAAGTAAACGGAAGGGAATCTGAAATTTTGTAATAGCATTGCTGATATTGTTTTCTTAAATGGCATTGTGTGGAAGGTAAGTGTTGATCCTTTTGTGGACAGAGATCCCAGTAGGCACATGGACATTATGCGATGCTAAAGAATTTCCACCACCCATTACGTCCGGGGCCTGCAATTCCAGAAAATTGACCATTAAAAGGATTTCCATGAGTTTGATCTTTGCCACATCCAAAAACAATGCTTACCTGCTTTCGGTGTAAAACAAAAGTAATCACGTCGTGTGCAATCCAGCCTCTTGTTCTTGATCCATCGATGTATTTGTAATCATACATACACATATTACCATACGGACTACAATCATATTCCTTATTCGTGATTTCAATGTTTCTATTTTCTACAAGGCAATCGAGCTTTCGATATATTTTTGAATTAGTTGAAACATATAAAGGATTATTTATCTGTTTGTAACATCCATTTGCATTACATGGTCCACATTTCCACCAAACTAAATCACTACTAGTGTCTATTAGAAAGTAACTTTTAACTCGTCCAGTGAGTAAAAGATGCACCAATATGGGTTGAGGTGCAGTGGATGAGGCTGCTCCACCCTTAACCAGAGGTCCAGGGTTTGAGCTTGTGTATGGAGAAAATTCTGTTGGGAGAGCTGCCACCTTAATGGGCCCTGCAACGTGTGATCCGGATCAGTCGGGGCTCCAATGCGAGCACCGGATGCCGGATGGGAAACCAAAAAAAAAAAGAGTAAAAGATGCAACATACTGACATATGAAATGTGTACTTGTTGTTACCGGAACCTTTTTGTTGGCCACTTTACTCTCATGCTCTTCGTGTGGCCTTACCAGAGTTCCATTCGCACTAATAGCGTCACCATTTTCAATAACCGATGCCAAATGATTTGCTCTAGCTTGACAACCGGCGAACCTATTTCCGAGTAAAGAGTCATAGTCCTTGAATTTTGACTTTTCAAATAAATAGAGACTGTAAATGGTGAGTGTATAGGATGGCATCGGAGGATCGAGAAGCTTCGTTGGATCAATAGACATATTCCATAATATAAGTGGTGTTAAGGGGTGAGAAAGAATGTTCATTGCATAAAATTACAAGCAAAATTGAGAAAATAATTCAAATCTAAAGGTGAACATGGAGGAACTTCTCTATTGGAATAGAATTTTTTTTTCTAATTGATTGATTTAGTTTGAGATATGTCTATCACTTCTTGTACTCAATATATATAAACACATAATAAAAACTCATTAATGATTTTTAATGCCATTAAATCTACTACTTTATTAAAGAGGTAATGCTCAATAATTTTGTCATTAATGAGTAAAAGTCTACAATTATACATGAAATTAACCTGTTAAAACTTTAACCAAAAGGGAAATCCCATGCATATATCATTTTTGATACCTTATAAGTTTTTATTACTCCATATAAGTGGGTTTGCAAAAAGAATTATATGCGTATCTTTTATATTTTACGTATCTTTAATATTTTTATCAAATCGGAAAAAAAAAACATGAAGGGGAGTTTTAGAGTAACTGATAAAATTATTGTTATGTGATTAGGAAGTCACGAGTTCAAGTCATAGAAACAGCCTCTGTCAGAAATGCAAAATAATGTTGCGCACAATAAAATTCTTGCAGTCCAGCCCTTCTCCGCAGTCCCTTATAGCAAGAAGCTTTAGTACACCGACCTGCCCTTTTAGTATTAACATACTTCCACCGCCACATCAAGCTGCCCTTTTAGTATTAACATACTTCCACCGCCACATCAAGTTGCCCTTTTAGTATTAACATACTTCCTCTGCCCCATTTTATATGTCGTCATTTTTTTTTTGTCCGTCCCAAAAAGAATGTCATATTTTCTTATTTAGTAACTATTTAAAGATACAATTTTACTTTTATCCTTATTAGTCTCATTTAATTAAAGATAGAAGTAATATATTTTTTAATAAAGGACAATTGTCATTCCTTCTTAAACTTTGTGCCCGATCAAAATATGCCGCATAAATTACAACCGAGGAAGTATATCTTTTTGATGTGTTTTCAGTGTTACTCCCACTGTTCGCTTTTACTTGTCACTAATTTCCTAATTGTATTTCTATTTTTACATATCATTTTTGACATATCAAGAAAAGAAAACTTTTTTCCTATTTTACCCTTAGCATTAATTGTCTTTTCTCAAAATTAATTTTAAGATACAATATAAACATCATTTAATAGGGGTATTATGGTAAAATAACTATATGTTATTAATTATTTTTTAGTAAATATGCCAAGTTAAAATGTGACACGTAAAACCGAACGAAGGATTTATCTTTTTGTTTACTAGAGCAACTTTTGGGGCATTTAAATTGTTCAAGAAGAGTAATATCATTCTAAAATTATAAGGTAAAGGGGTCTATATGTAATAGCTAGATCTTTTGAGGGCTAAAGTGATATTATCCTGTTCATTTTTGTAGAAGATGATACTGCTCAAATACTGACCAACTACCAGAAAAGGAAAAAAATTGGCTCTTAATGCTATAGTATCCATCATCAATGGAGACATAATGTTAAGGGCAAAATTGGAATTTCATTATTCAGCTGTGAGAAAGTGAGATTTTTTTAAGCTATTGTTCAAAATTAATCTTGATGTATTACAAGTTTTATTTGCCTGAATTTTTTTGGGTAGTTTGCATTTTTTGCTTATTGTTTATTTAACCATATGTTATCAGTGTTATATTTTAGCTTATCTTGGAAATTTGGGTAGAAAGAATTTTAAAAAATTGCTAAAGATTTCATTTTTAAAAATGTTATTTTTGTGTGTAAGATAAGGAGCCTTGTCGTAACTAGTAAAGTTATTGTCGTGTGACCAGAAGATCATAGGTCCGAGCTACGGAAAGAGGGGTCCACAGTGGAAAGACTGTGTATAATAGACCTTTGTGGTCCAGTTTTTTTCTGGACTCAGCACATAACGGGAGCTTAGTGCACCGGACTGCCCTTTGTTTTTGTCTTTGTGTGTAGTAAAATTCTTAAAAGATTTAGTCTTGCTTGGAAATTTGTGATTATCTATGAGAATTATTTGTCTGAATTATTGTTGATAGTTCCCTCCATGTGATCAGGGGTCACGAGTTCGAGCTATGAAAATGTGCTAAATATGGTATTTTTGTTATTGCTTTTCTCTTCTCCTAGCTTGATGTAGTTTTCTGATTTCATAGTACGCCGCACGAATGACTTGAGCTAAGTGACTCCACTAAATTAACACGTACTTTATTCATCATCTCAAAGAAGAAAAATAATTGTATTTTGACATTTCAGCAAAGGATTTTGTAGTCATAACGTCTGACAATACAAAGCGTTTATAGACATCATAATTTTGTGAACTCTATAATAAGAATTCAATTTTTATTAGAGTTATTAGGGGTTACTTTACGCTAAACCTAACTTGGTGGCTAGTCTACTCTGAACCCTTATTAAAGAGATTAATCATCTCCCTATAATTTCATAAACTCATTGAATATCACTCTCTTTTTGATAATCAAATATATCGAGAAGATCCATAAACCCTTCTTTTATGGAGATCAATTTCCAATATTTTTGCATTCAAGATATATGTTATTAATGGCCTTCGAATTACGAAGAAAATCCATGTCAAATCTAAATCTTCTTACATTCAAGAAATACGCTACTAACGACCCTTGAATTACAAAAAAAATCGTATCAAATTCAAATATTTTTACATTCGAGAAATACGCTAAAAATTCATATCAAATTTAAATCTTTCTACATTCGAGAAATACGCTACTAATGGTCCTCGAATTACGGAGAAAAATAAAGAAAGAAGAATCAAGGTAGTAACAGAATTATATCCATATCATTTATCAATAAAATTCTTATTTTTTCATATTTTATTTGCATTGTGACTACAATTTGTTTCTGTCACTGTAATCTTTATTGTAAACAGTGTTAACAATATGAAAAAAGAATACAATTTACTATTATATATAAGGGAGGATCTCAATTTTCGGTAGTCCTCACAAGGATTGATGATGTTTTTTTGCTAAATATTTTTATTTTTGTCCTTATTCTTTTTGGTAAGACCATTTCCACTTGTGTATTTGTAACTGATTCTTTCTTGCCACAGGTTGTCTTTTCATTAAAATTTCCTTAATTTTAAATTAATAATTATTTTTGCTCAAAAAACTTATTTAGAAATAACTTTTCACATAAAATTAAAGTTAGTAATAATTTTCAACTACACCCTTATAGTCACTGATGTTCACTTCTTAAAAAATATATAGTACTCCCTCCATTCCACAATAAGTTAATTGTTGAATTTCGGCACACATGTTAAGAAAAAAAAAGCAAAGACATAAATTTATCATGTTTTTTTATTTTTACCCTCTTCAAAAAGTAAAGACACATGATAAATCACTCCCAGTGCACATTTAATGGAGGGTAAATTTGGAAATAATTTCCAACATCAACCTTGAATTGTGAATCATTCACTTATTTTGAAACACTAAAATTACTCCAATAATTCACTTATTGTGAAACGGAGGGAGTATTAAATAGGATGACTTAATCAATAATAGATAGTACAATGCCTTAATTATTTTTCTTAGCAAACATGAAAAAGGATAAATCAATAATTAGAGTAGAATGAATAGAATATTTTTAAAGGGTGTCTGAAATGATTGAATTGATTGAAATACTTTGTTGTATTAGATGAAAACAATGAATTTTGCAATTCTTGTCACATGAAATTATAGCTAAAAATAAAATAATAAATATTAAAATAAATTTATTTATATTTATAACTGAGAAATTTTGTACCCATAAATTCATTAAAATCAATATTTTTCTATTTTTAATCAGCATTGAATTGTAATTATTAAAATATTGTCATGTTATTTTATTGAACGGGCATCTCAAGTTAAATTGATGACATTAATAGTTGTCATATATGCTAACGGTTTAGCATCTTGCAATTTTTCAATCGACCGCGCTGATGAAATTAACCTATCTCTTCGTGTCTTGAAGATTTCTGGCGATGGCAGAGAACTACCAATCCTCCGCCTGTAAATTACTTGTGTCGGCCAGCATAAACATATCCCGACGAACCTATCAGTTTCGGCGACCCCATCAAATTCTGGCGCAATCATTATCTTTTTCTCTCTCTCTTCTTGCGCCGACCACTAAAACGATAGTGGCTTTTTCTGTGGCCTATCTCTGTGGCCCAACAACCACATTAGTTTTTGGTGAGTGATGTCAATTTTTGGCAATTTTATCATCGCTTTTATTTTCTTCTCTTTTATTTTTCTTATAACCTTTTTCAGGTAATTCAAGTTCAGATCCACACTTTAGGCGGCGACATCAAGATTCCGGTGTCTTGCTCATTTTTTCAGTGACCAACACATTCTCCGGCTACCAAGTACAGGGATGCGGTACTAGCAGAAGGGTAAAGATGGTGGCAACAAATTCTGACGACCAATTTCTGCACCAATTTGCCGAAATTTGACAAAACGATTAGGAAAATGTCTTTCACTATGTCTTCTCCCAGTATCAGGTGCACTCATTTCAGTCTTCTCTAGTTTATTTAGTATATGCTTCTTGTCTCTTTTTCTATCCCGATTTCTTGTCTAACTTTTTTAATTATTCCTGTGGGATTATTGGTTACAGTTTCTTCATAACTTAGTAGGTGTTCGTTGCTTGTGAGTAGTATAGTACTTGTTGTTGCTTGTGAGTACTGCTTACTGGTTTTTGTTTGCTGATTTAGCTATTTTTAGTCATACTCTTTTGCTCATCGTGTTTTTTGACTTTTTTTCTTTATTTTCTTCTATCGTATCCTTTTGAGTGGTGGTTGGGGTGATAGATGATAGACTAGGGTCATATCATAGGTCGAGGTCGGGGTTGGGGTCGATTCTAGGTTCTAGTCTTGGGTTAAGGGTGAGGGATAGTAGGGCTAAGTTAGATAAGGGTACTTATAGGTTGAAAGTTGGGTCCTGGAACATAGAGATGCTTCAAGGTAAGTCTATAGAGCTGGTGAAGATTCTTGGAAAATGGAGGGTTACTATAGCCTATGTCCAGGAAAATAAATGGTAGGCACTAAGGTGAGAGATGTGGATAGATATAAGTTATGGTACTCGGGTAGCATGAGACATAAAAATAGGGTAGGTATCTTTGTAGATGAAGAACTTAGGGAGCAGGTGGTATAGGTTAAAAGAGTCAGTGATAGGTTGATGTCTATTAAGTTGGTCATGGGAGGAACTACGGTGAACGTTATTAGTGTTTATGCTCCGCAATTAGGTTTGGATGAGAAAGAGAAGAAGGTCTTTTGAAGGTTTTGAATGAGATGGTGAGGGGCATCCCGAGCACTGAGAAACTTTTCGTAAAAAGAGAATTCAATAGGCATATTGGGTCTTCGTCGAGGTTATGATGATGTGCATGGAGATTTTGATTTTGGGTAGAGGAATAAAGGAAGTACTTCTCTTTTGAATTTTCCTAGGGCTTTTGGGTTGTGGATAAGGAATTTGAGATTTTCAAAATGTTTTGTAGTTCAGTGACCAAGACTCAGATAGACTTTTAGCTCCTTAAGAAGAGTGATAAAACACTATGTAAAGATTGTAAAGTCATACCTAGAGATAATCTTTTGACTAAACATAGGTTGTTGGTGATGAACTTGGTAATCAATAAGGGCTGAAAGAAGAGGAGTGTGGAGGTTCAGCCTAAGATTAAGTGGGGTAGCTTGACTTTGGCTAATGCTTTGAAGATGGGGGAGAAGTTGAGAAGTAGGGGGCTTGGAAGAGTAGAGGGAATGTGGATAGTATGTGGGATATGATTACCAGTTGGATTAGGTAGATCGCTAGAGAGGTGTAAGTGTCTTGAGAGGTCGATTTGGGAAACATCGAGGGGACTAGTGGTGGAATGAAGAGGTTAAGAGAAACATGGAGTCTAAGAAGGTGGCTGATGCTAAATTGGTTGAGAGTAAGAATGATCAAGAGAGGCAGATGAATAAGGAAGAGTATAACCTATAATTAGGTGAGAGGCTAAGTTAGCGGTTACAGTGGCTAAAATTACAGCTTTTGAGAGCTTGTATACAGCTTTAAAGGAGAAAGTCAGTGATAAGTGCATCAAGGTTGAGGATGGTACTATGTTGGTTGATGATGCCCTCATTAAAAAAAGGTGGCAGTCCTATTTTCATACACTTTTGAACGATAAGGGGGACAAAGGTTTCATGTTTTGGGACTTGGAGAAATTTGAGGAGTATCACAACTATGGTTATTGTAGGCATATCGAGGTTAAGGAGGTCAAGAGGGCTATTCGCAGGATGCGTTGAGATAGAGCGATGGGGCCAGACGAGATTCCAGTTGATTTTTGAAACGCACTGGCGGGGTAGGTTTGGAGTGGTTGACAAGGTTCTTAACATCATTTTTAGGGCAGGAAGGATGCCTGAAGCATGGAGGTAGAGTACAATGATTCCATTGTATAGGAACAAGGGAGACATCCAAAGTTGCAACATCAATAGAGGTATTAAGTTGTTGAGTCATACTATGAAGATTTAGGAAACGGTGGTAGAGTTAAGGCTGAGAAGGAGCATGACTATCATTGAGAATCAGTTCGATTTCATGCTAGGTCCCTCGACTACTAAGTCCATTCACCTTGTGAGGAGATTAGTGGAACAGTTTTGGGAGATGAAGAACGACTTTCACATGGTGTTTATTGATCTTGAAGAATCTTATGACGGAGTTCCCAAGGAGATTCTCTGGAGGTGTTTGGAGGCTATAGGGGTGCTTGTGGCATACATTAGGTCGATTTAGGACATGTATGATGGCACAAAGGCTCGGGTAAGGACGGTAGGTGGAGATTTAAAGCATTTTTCAATTTTGGTAAGGTTGCATTAGGGTTTGACTCTTAGCCCTTTTTTATTTGCCTTGGTGATAAAAATTTTGACAAGACATATTCAAGAGGAGGTGCCTTGGTGTATGTTATTTGCTAATAGCGTGGTACTTCTTAACAAGACTCGGGGAGGAGTTAATGATAAGTTGGAGATTTTGAGACAGACCCTTGATTCTAAGGGATTTTGGTTAAACAGGACCAAGACGGAGTACTTGAAGTGTAATTTTAGTGATATGTCGTAGGAGGCTGACATGGTTGTGAAGCTAGATTCTCAAGCTATTTAGAAGCAGGAGAGTTTCAAGTATCTGGGGTCTATGATTTAAGAAAATGGTGAGATTGATGAGGATGTCACACATCATATTGGGGCTGGGTGGTCTAAATGAAGGCTCGCTTTGGGAGTTTTATATGATAAGAAGATGCCCCCAAAGCTTAAAGGAAAGTTCTACAGAGTGGCAGTCCGGTCGACTATGTTGTATGGAGAGTATTGGCCAGTTAAGAACTTCCACATGCAAAATTTGAAGGTGGTGAAGTTGAGAATATTGCGATATGGAGAGTATTGGCCAGTTAAGAACTTCCACATGCAAAATTTGAAGGTGGTGAAGTTGAGAATATTGCGATGGATGTGTGGCCATACTAGGAAAGATAAGGTAAGAAATGAGATTATTTGGGAGAGGTGGGAGTGGCTTCGGTGGAGGTCAAGATACGAGAACTAAGGTTATGTTGGTGCGAGCATGTGATGAAGAGGGGCTCTGATGCTCTAGTGCGGAGGTGTAAGACACTGACTATGGATGATTTTAGGCAGGGTAGAGGTAGATCGAATAAATATTGGAGGAATGTGATTAGGAAGGTGTGGAGAATGCCGATTAGGGTAGAGGGTTAGCGGTTGAGATTGTGTCGGTAACAATAGGGGAGCATTCTTTATTTGTGTTTGAAGTTTCTTGTTCGTGGTGTTGAGTGATGTCTATGATTTCGGATAGATAGTTTTAGTATTATCTTGTGACTGTAGTATTATCTTATGGCTTGTGACGTTAGTTTATTTTGTAGACTGTACTAGTTTTTATGCATTTATGTTTTGTGTTTGTTATACTGCGATCGGTCCTAAGCCAGGGGTCTGTCGGAAACAGATCTCTACTTCATCTTAGGTAGTGGTATGATCTGCGTACACTCTACCTTCCCCAGACCCCTCTATGTGGGAATCCACCGGGTATGTTGTTATTGTTGTTGTTGTATCATGTTATTTTATAAAATATTAAATTACTTGTGGTCTCTTGTTATATTCTAATTCTCCTGTAATACTTTCTTCCATACGAATAATTTTTTTAAAAAATTATCCAATTATATGATTAAGAACTTTAATAATTATAAAATTTTTTAATAAAATATATTTAATATATCGGTCATTAAATTACATTAATTATAAAGTAAAAACTATAATATAAATTATATTTTAAAATTTAATTATTATTATTTATAGGTAGAGTTGTTTGGATACGAGCTTAGTACGGAATACGGATTTAATGAAACTAGCATTTATATATTCGTAGAATACACCTTTCACTTCATTGAAAACTTCACTTAGTAATCTTTTTTATAATTTTATAAATTACACAAATAAATAGTTATTTTTAATCTAATTAAAATGAAATGGATGGTGTATGAAATTTGGAAGAATATGCAATTATAAAAGCAGAAAATGAGGTGACAGGTTGGGTAGGTCCACTGATAAAAGAGTTTGGGCGTCATGCAGATGAGAAATGTTATATGGCGTCATCTTTACACGTACATAGTTGAGGCAGCAGCAGTGTCGTTGTCAGAAATTTGACGAGGAGTGTGCATATTTTTTTTTTAGTTGTGTTAAAGATGTACAAAATTTAATATAGACGTATAATAGCTACTATTAAGCTTTTGTACACTATATAATCTTTTGATAAAAGATGTGCATCAAATCACTCTTTTTCTAAGATCATCCCTCCGCCAATGGGTATAAGTATACCTCAACATCGGGTATTTACATTTGATCTATCAATTCAAGATATATACAATAATAACATACATAATATTACACGTGGAGTTTGGAGAGGTAGTATGGACATGTACTTCTGCCTTGTGAAGATAGAGAGGTTGTTCTCGATTGACTCTCGACTCAAGTAAAACATATAAAAAAAAATTAGGCATGTAAAACAAATAAAATAGTAAATCTGAAAATGGTAGCAACGACAAACAATTAATATGATAACTGAACTAAAAACAAACAAATTATTCTAATATAGAAGAATAAGATAATATGAAAATAATAACAAAAATACTAATTAATAGGGAAATTAGACAACGCTCAGCCACCCACTAACCACATCCTTGATCTCCGTATTTTTATATCTAGATCATATCCTCGAAAAGCTATAGATACCTAATCTAATCACCTTTACCAAGACCTCCTCAGCCTATATCTACCTCTCCTTATACCCACTATTACAAGATAATATCTTTTATAAATTATTTTTGTTATCATGATTGAATGATCTTATATTCTTAATTCATTAGAATTAAAATCATTGATTAGGGGTAAATATTCGGAACCAATAAGTATTTGCGTGATGATTAAGTGCTTCTTGCGACAAATTGAATTGCACAATGTTTGTGAGTAGCTCTCTTTGATGTACTAAACGTTTATAGGACTAGCTCTACACTTAATATTACAATTTACAACGCAAATATAAGCTAACTACTTCATGATATATACAACTTAAATACTTAAGTGAGAAAAATGAATCAATAGACCTCCCAAGTTTCCAATTAAGAAAAGGGGATAAGTGGGTCCCGCAACTTGTCCCTTTGAAAAAAATTAAGTCATTTGAACAACTGGGACAGTTGTTCAACAACTACATTAGTTGTCTAAATAACTTCACACAGTTGTTGAACAACTTTGATAGTTGTTGAACAACTGCTAGAAGTTGTCGAACAACTATCAAAGTTGTTCGACAACTGGGAGAAGTTGTTGGAACGAAAAAACTTAAAAAACAAATCGAAAAAGTTTTGTCCCTCCCACCTAATTTTAAAAACTTGAAGGATTCTCACTTAATTAGACAACTTATTTGTTCCTTTTAATCCAAAGTCCCTGTAGTACTACTATAATTTTCTTGAATAGCATAACTATGTTCATCCATATTTAGGCCCTAAAAGCGGGACATCAAACCAGTTGAGAAAGGCTACAAGCCATCTATTTGGTAGATAGGTTTTTATGGGCCTTCTTTGGGGTCTCGAGGGTTATTCTATGTTAATAGGAGTAAACGTAGGCTAAACCAACTACTAATATTTGAATATTAACTATGTAGGACTTAATTAACTGCATAACTCACTGCTAAATCAACTAACAAGAAATACGTTAATACATGCATCAATAATATATAGATTTCCACATCGATAATCCCTACAATACAAAAAACTTGCATAACTCTAATTTAGGCCCCTTTGTTATTTACTTTTGGATCCTTACGTTTAAGTGGGTAAATAGATGGAAAGAGAAAAGAAAAGGCTCTCACATCTTGTTTCCCTAGAAGCTCCTTTTTAGAAAAAGGGTGCTATTGAAGTAACTCATTTTCAGATTCGAACAATCTTTTATTTTGTTCCTCCTCAGAAACAAAAGCATGAGCTGGGGCAGCCATTTCCTTTTCTTGTAGCAGATGAAGAACAAGAAGAACACTGCAATTTTAAAACAAGGATTTAAATCTCATAAACAAAATAAGAAATCGTGAGAGCAAAAAGGGAAAAACAAAGTGCAAAAAGGCCTCACCAGTACTAGGATACAAAGGATGAGGGAGAGGGGAAGGAGGGTTATATGAAAAATGGAACGAATACAGCAGAGGCAGAGCACATCTATCAAATTTCTTTAAAAACACACCAGCTACATCACCGATGTTTCAAAATCAAGGCAACTTTTTGTCCTATTTAGAAAAAAATTCAAAATGTGAGAGTAGGATTGAGGTTGTCTTAACTGTGTAAATTAGTTTGCCCTCTTAAAATTGTGTTCAATTAAAAAGAAATATAAAAATGAAGATTTTAATAGGGCAAACCAATTTACGTAGTAAAGACAACCTCATTCCTACTTACACACTTTGAATTTTTTTCCTGATTCGGATAAAAAGTTGCCTTGATTTTGAAACGTCGGTGATGTAGCTAGTGTGTTTTTAAAGAATATTTGATAGATGTGCTCTACCTCCACTGTATTTGTTCCCTTTTTAATATAACCCTCCTTCCTCTCTCTCTCTTATCCTTTGTATCCTACTACTGGTGAGGTCTTTTTGCACTTTTTTTTTCCCTTTTGTTCTCATGATTTCTTATTTTGTTTTTGAAATTTAAAGCCTGGTTTTAAATTGCAGTGTTCTTCTTGTTCTTCATTTCCTATGTGAAAAGAAAATAGTTGCCCCGGCTCATGATTTTGTTTCTGAGGAGGAACAAAACAAAAGATTGCTTGAATCTGAAAATACGTTGCTTCAACAACACCCTTCTTCTAAAGAGGTGCTTCTGGGAAAACTAGATGTGAGAGTCTTTTCTTTTATCTTTTCATCTGTTTGCCCACTTAAACCTAAGAAGCCAAAAGTAAATAATGAAAGGGCCTCAATTAGAGTTATGAAGATTTTTTTAATTTAGGGATTATCTATATATTATTTATGCAGGTAGTAGCGTATTTTTTGGTAGTTAGTTTAGCAGTGAGTTATGCAGGTAATTAAGTCCTACATAAGTAATTCACTATGTTAATAGAAATATATGAATTTGAAAATAGTAGGCTTTGAAAATTTTAAAAAATAATTCATTAGTTTAAAATTAAAAAATCATAGTTGAAAAGACCTAAAACATCTCTAATTATATCATAAATTTATATATTTCAAATAAAGGAAGAAAGACACAAAATCCACCCTTTTTGTGATGACAATTCATGACGGCCTATCACGGGCCTGACAACTTGTCACGGATGTCGTTAGCTATTTTTTTCAGCAATTGATGGACGATTTTTGCAAGGGTATTTTAGTCATTTCTCATTTTTGGAGGCCTCTATATATATGAGAATCCTCATCCAGAACCTAATTTCTTCATTTCTCTCTTCCAATTCTCTTAAGAAATATATCTAGGGTTTTATTTAAGGAAATTAATCTTCCAAAAATCATCCATAAATCTTCAAGATTCCTTCAAGAATCAAGTTCCTCATAGAGTGGGCTTCAAGATTTTTTTTTTATTACAAGTGTGAGTAAAGTCTCAAGCACTAGAGTTCAACCAATTTCAAAGATTAAGTTATGTGGTGTTTTGAACAAGAGCAATTCTTTCGTTCTTGTGCTCAAAGTGTTGATTTTTATTATGGATTTATATGATTTTGCAAGTGGGTTTATACCCAAATTACTTCATCATGTGATTATGAGAATATAAATCATTCAAGCTTTGTTATACATGATTATTTTACAATTTCCAAGTTATGACTTGATATTTAATATTGTGAATTTCAAGTTTCTACCATGAGTTGGTATGTCAAGTGTTTTCAAGATATGTGTCAGGCTTTAAGCTTCCTTATGACAAATTTGATTATTTAGTATATTGATTCATGAGAATTGAGTTGTTACAATGAGTCTTGATATTTCCTCAAAGTTATTGATGTTGCCATGACTTAATGAATTGATGCATTTTGATATTGAGAAAGATTGATTTGATTTAAGTCGATTTAGGAATCCACAAATTGAATATGATTTGAATATTAACAAGCCTATCCCGTCCAGGTCTCAGGAAAGTGTAAGTAACATACCTCATCTTCCTTCATATGCCAAGTGTGGTAGAGATCATTTTGGCAAGTGTTTTGTTGATCAGAGAGGTTTCTTTGGTTGTGGCAAGTTGGGCCACCGACTTAGAGATTATCTGTATGCTAGACAGGGGAGTCAAGATGCTCGTCCGCAGAGTTAGGCTAGCAGTGCCCCCGCTCCCGTAGTCTTTCCAGCTCCTCAACAGGGTGCCTCTTCTAGGGCGCCTCTTCTAGTACTATATGCGGTTTACGCCAGAATTGCTTCTATGCTATACCACCTCGCTAGGAGCAGGAAAATTCTCCAGATGTTGTCACTGGTATGCTCCGTGTATTTCATTTTGATGTGTGTATTGATGGACCCCGGTTCGAGTTTCTCTTATGTGACACCTTTGGTTGCTCTAAATTTTGAGATGGACCCTGAACGGATTCCTGAGCCTATTTTGGTTTCTACCTCGGTAGGAGAGTCTATTATTTCTAAGCGAGTATATAAAAAGTATCCTGTTACTGTCCTTCATCGGGTCATATATGCTGATTTGATGGAGGTAGATATGGTTGATTTTGATGTCATTCTGTGTTTAGATTGGCTTTACTCGTGTTATGCGTCTATAGATTGCCATACACGAGTGGTCAAGTTTCAGTTTCCTAATGAACCCGCGTTGAGTGGTTCGGGAGTTCTGTAACTCTGAAGAGCCATTTTATATCCTACCTCAAAGTTAGGAAGTTGATTTCCACGGGTTGCATCTATCATCTAGTTTGAGTTAAAGACCTCAAGTCTGAGACTCCGACTATTTAGTCAGTTAGCATTGTTAAAGAGTTTCCCGATGTTTTCCCAAAAGACCTTCCAGGGGTACCACTTGATAGAGAAATGGAACTCTTGATTGATCTCCTTCCTGGCACTCAGCCTATTTCCATCCCTCCATACCATATGTCTCTTGCAGAACTTAAAGAGTTGAAGGAGCAACTCAAAGACCTCTTTGAAAAAGGCTTTATCAGACCTAGTATTTCCTCATGGGGTGCACTTGTTCTATTTGTGTGGAAGAAAGATGGTACATTGCGTATGCGCATTGACTACCGTCAACTCAACAAGGTGACTATTAAGAACTAGTACCCTCTTCCTAGAATCAATGATTTATTTGATCAGCTACGCAAGTTATTTGTCAAAGGTAGACCTTAGATCTGGCTATCATCAGCTTAAAGTGAGAGAGTGTGCTATTGCAAAGACAGCTTTCTGAACCCGTTATGTTAATTTTGAGATTCTTGTTATGTCCTTTGAGTTAACCAATGCTCCAACGGCTTTCATGGATCTTATAAACTGAGTCTTCAAGCGGTATCTGTATTTGTTTGTTATTGTGTTCATAGATGATATTCTTGTATATTCTCGATGTGAGGATGACCATGTGGATCATCTTCGAATCGTGTTGGAAACCCTTAGATCTCATCAATTATTCGCTAAATTTAGCAAGTGTGAATTTTGGTTAAGGTTAGTTTCTTTTCTGAGTCACATTGTTTCTTCTTTCGAAGGTATTAGAGTTGATCCTCAAAAGACAGAAGCTGCGAAGAATTGGCCTAGACTTACCTTCCCGTCTGATATTAGGAGTTTCTTGGGTCTAGCTGGTTACTACCATCATTTTGTTGAGGACTTATCTTCTATCTCATCCCCAATGACCCTGTTGACCCAAAAGAAAGTTAATTTCCAGTGGACAGATGCCTATGAGAAGAGTTTTCAAGAGTTGAAGACTCGACTAACTTCAGCCTCAGTGTTAGCTTTACTCGATGGTATTGATGGTCTTGTGGTGTACTGCGATGCTTCTAGAGTTGGTCTAGGTTATGTGTTGATGCATAGGGGTAAAGTTATAGTTTATGCCTCTAGACAGTTGAAGCCTCATGAGAAGAATTACCCAACCCATGATCTTGAATTAGCAGCTGTAGTTTTTGCTTTGAAAATTTGGGGACATTATTTGTATGGTGTTCATGTTAATGTGTTTACTGATCACAAAAGTATACAGTATGTGTTTACTTAGAGGGAGTTGAACCTTAGACAAAGAAGATGGTTAGAGTTTCTAAAAGACTATGATATGAGTGTAATGTATCACTCGAGCAAGGCCAATGTTGTGGCAGATGCTCTTAGAAGGTTTTCTATGGGTAGTATAGCTCATATAGAGAATGATAAGAAAGAATTGGCTCGTGATGTGCATCGTTTGGCTAGGTTGGGTGTTAGATTGATTGATTCCGATGAAGGGAGTATGTTAGTTCAAAGTAGTTTCGAGTCCTCTTTGGTCTTGGAGGTAAAGGAGAAGCAGGACAAGGGTCCTAGTTTGGTCAGACTAAAGGAGTCAGTTAAGGACCAGAAGCTAGAGGTTTTCTCCCAAGGGGGAGATGGTGTGTTGAGATTGCAAGGTATACTGTGTGTTTCGAATGTTGATGATTTGAGGCAGAGAATTATGGATGAAGCGCATGGTGCGCGATATTCTATTCATCCCGGTGCTACCAAGATGTACCGCGATTTGCGAGAAATTTATTGGTGGAACGGTATGAAGAAAGACATAGAAGGATTTGTGGTAAAGTGTTTTACTTGTGAACAAGTTAAGGTAGAGCATCAGAGGCCCGGTGGTGTAATGCAAGAGTTTTACATTCCTACTTGGAAGTGGGAAGAAGTGAATATGGATTTCGTAATAGGTTTGCCTCCTTCTCGTCATCATCATGATTCAATTTGGATTGTCGTAGACCGGTTGACTAAATTAGCTCATTTCTTACCAGTGCATTCGTCTTATACAGCTGATGATTATGCTAGATTGTATATCCGTGAGTTAGTCAGATTGCATAGAGTTTCTTTGGCTATCATCTCTGATTCGGGTACTCAGTTTACTTCCCTATTTTGGAGGGCTTTTTAGAAGGGTCTCGGTACCCAAGTTCGTCTATGTTCTACTTTTCATTCCCAGACCGATGGTCAGGCTGAGAGGACTGTTCAGAATTTGGAGGATATGTTGAGGGTATATGTGCTTGATCTCAAAGGTAGTTGGGATGAGCACTTCTCATTGATCGAATTTGCATATAATAATAGTTTCCATGCTAGTATTCAGATGGCCCCGTTGAAAAATTTGTATGGGAGAATATTTAGATCAGCCATTGGTTGGTTTGAAGTAGGACAAGCAGCTGTGATTGGGCCGGATGCTGTGTTCGAGGCTATGGAAAAAGTTAAGTTGATTCGAGAAAGATTGAAAATCGTTCAAAGTCGTCAGAAGTAGTATGCGGATGTGAGAAGAAAAGATCTTGACTTTAATGTTAATGATTTGGTGTACTTGAAGTTTTCACCCATGAAAGGGGTAAAGAGATTTGGGAAGAAGAGAAAGCTTAGTCCCCGTTATGTTGGTCCATACAGGGTTCTGAGCCATGTTGGAAAAGTAGCTTATGAGGTCGATTTACCCACGGAATTGTCTAGTGTTCATCTAGTATTTCATGTTTCTATGCTTAAGAAGTGTATTGGTGATTCTGTCATGGTTAATCCTTCTGAAATCTTAGATATTCAGGATAGCCTTTCATTGAGGAGATTTCGGTTGAGATTTTGGATTTTCAGATCGGTAGGCTAAGGAACAAAGAAGTTCCTTTGGTTAAAGTACTTTGGCGAAATTAATCTGTTGAGAGTGCTACTTGGGAATACAAAGTTGATATTTGAGCCAAGTACCCTCACCTCTTTTCTGTAAGTTCGGAGCTAGCAGAAGGTAGTATTCTTTCTTAATTCCGCCCCCTTCTTATTAAAGATTCAGCAGTGTGTCTACTTTCATCACGAATTCGTGCATTTTCTATAGTATTCGAAGGTATAGAGTGAAGTAAGTCTTTTGATTGAGTCATTCCAGCTATGCGTCCTTATTTTTCTCTTGTTCTTGGCCTATCTGGCAACATTCGAGGACGAATGTTTCCAAGGGGAAGGTATTGTAATACCCTGAGATTCTAACTAATAGTGCCTCTATGAATCAAACCCATGAGAAATAAATTATAGTGTTTTGGTTGTTTTCTGGTTAAGGGTGATGTGTATTAAGGCTTTAAAGATGTTCTAACGCTTGGGCGAATCAAAACATTCTTTACCAATTGAATTCTTGAGAAGGATTTTGGCATAGTCAAATTTAAATGAGAATATCTCCCGTTGTACTATGAATTATTGATCTCATGACCTACCAAAAGATATATAATTGAATTATCTTTCCAAACATATCCATTTCGTCAAAATATGATAGCGGAGCAAAGAGTTATGCTTATTTAACTCCAGCATGTCAGCCTGGAAAATTCTTGATGACCTTTTGTGACGACATGTCACAAGCCTGACGGCCCATCACAAAATGTCGTCACCTTAAGGTAGAAAGTCACAAAATCCACCCTTTTTATGACGACAATTCTTGACGGCCTATCACGAGCCTGACAGCTTATCACGGATGTCGTCAGGTATTTTTTCAGCAATTGATGGACGATTTTTGCAAGGGTATTTTAGTCATTTTCTATTTTTGGAGGCCTCTATGTATATGAGAATCCTCATCTAAAACCTAATTTCTTCATTTCTCTCTTCCAATTCTCTTAAGAAATATGTCTAGGGTTTTATTTAAGGAAATTAATCTTCCAAAAATCATCAATAAATCTTCAAGATTCCTTCAAGAATCAAGTTCCTCATAGAGTGGGCTTCAAGAATATTTTTATTACAAGTGTGAGTAAAGTCTCAAGCACTAGAGTTCAACCAATTTCAAAGGTTAAGGTATGTGGGGTTTTGAACAAGAGCAATTCTTTCGTTCTTGTGGTCAAAGCTTTGATTTTTATTATGGATTTATATGATTTTGCAAGTGGGTTTATACCCAAATTACTTCATCATGAGATTATGAGAATATAAATCGTTCAAGCTTTGTTATACATGATTATTTTACAATTTTCAAGTTATGAATTGATATTTAATATTATGAATTTCAAGTTTCTACCATGAGTTGGTATTTCAAGTGCTTTCAAGATATGTGTCAAGCTTTAAGCTTCCTTATGACAAATTGGATTATTGAGTATATGTATTCATGAGAATTGAGTTGTTACAATAAGTCTTGATATGTTCTCAAAGTTATTGATGTTGCCATGACTTAATGAATTGATGCATTTTGATATTGAGAAAGATTGATTTGATTTGAGGCGAGTTAGGAATCCACAAATTAATTATGATTTGATAAATGAGAAAGAGATTTGATTTGGTCTTCATGATAAACCCTTGTGATGTTTGTGGTGGATTTTCTAACGCATTTTGAGCTTGTGTCTGGGAGTAGTATTTAGCACCGATGAGAAATGTGGTTTTCCCCCAAAACTATGTGACACCGTAGGATTGATATTGATAATTGTGGGCCGGAGGCCGAGTATGAGATTGTGATCACTAAATTTAGGTTGTACTCCCTGGCAAGAGTACGATGCTCCCACCAATGTGGGGTTTTGTCCTTAGGAGGGCAAAACGTTGGACTCTATGTAGCTCACATGGTTTATGTCAGTTATAAGAACCTCCCGTGTCCATAAGAGTCGAGTTTCTTAAATTACAGAGTCACTTCGAGTCTTTAGTTGAGTTGTTTATAATGATTTATGAGGTTTTTATCATATAATTTATTTATGATGATATTATGAAAAGTATGTTTCAATCTAACTCAAGCCAACTGAGCAACTGAGCCATCATTGTACATATGCATATTTTCATGAAATTGATGACGATATTTTCATTATTGCATGCACCCCCAAATACTCAGTACATTCCAAAGTGTTGACCCACATATTTTTCTAAGGGCTAATTTTCTAGTAATGTAGGTTCAGGTACACAGTCGTGTTAGCGATATTTGGGTGCCTCTTTTTGTTTGCTCAGTGGTGAGTCCTTATGGTTCGAGGACCGTGTTTATAATTTTGTGATACTATTTTATTATTATGGCTTTCTATACTGTTTGAGTCAGTTGGGGGTTTGTCCCATTGTCTCCTTGATTTTGATGTATAGAGGCTTTGTCAAGATAAAGGGTTGGTATGTACAGAATTTCATTATTTTGGATTGTACATTCTAGTTTCGTATCTTATTCCAGTATGTTTATGATATGTCATTCTCTCTTATATTAGCATGACTATTGTCAAAGATAGTTCTACAAGTGATGACAGGTTTTAAATTATTGACTTTAAATTTAAAATAATATTAAAAAAATATAAAATTACATATTAGAAGTAGATAGTTATAATACTAAACACTTCTAGTTGGCTTCTTATCGTTATATAACTGCTCCTAGAGTTGTTAATATGGATCGGACCAGCTCATCCGGGCCAGCTCACACGGGCTTTAGAGTTTGACGGGCCCGACCAGGCTGGCCCATCAACATGACAGACTAGAAAATAGCAAGCCCAACCCGTCACACTACGGATTGTGGGCCTCCACGTGCCAGCCCATTTTTTAAAATATATTATTTTTGTAATCTTAATTTAAATTTTAAAATATTAATTGCATAAATATTTACAATATAATATTGCTTGAAGTTACTACTCATTAATCAAGTCTCAAATTTACAAAAAGATCCTAATAATATGTGAAATTGAATAACTTTTGACACCAAATTAAAATCAAATAGAGATATTGAAAAATAAATAAAATAATTAATGAGTAATAATAAAACTCGCTAAATAACAATATTAACCTAATTTTGTTTTAATTAATCACAATAAAACACAAAGAAATGTCAATGTTTAGTCAATTAAAATTAAAATAAACGTTTTAAAGAAAACTCTCAGGGCATTTATGGTGTATTCAACATCGCCACATCATCTTCATCAAACATATTTGATTTCTTAAAAAAATTATATTTTATATGTTAATTATTTATATATTTTATAAATATAATTAATATTTAAATATATATATGATGGTTCATATAGACTTTGAGTTTGGACTCCTTTTTTTATTTTTAGTACTATATTTTATTTTTTAATTATTTTTATTTGACCCACGGGTCACCCAAACCCATATTGCTCAAGCCGACGGGTCAATAGACTTATTTATGAAGGCTTAAAAACCCTATTCTTAAATGGGCTATAAAAATTGTAGCCTAGCCCTAAGAAATTACAGGCTGGGTCGGGCCATCTCAACGACCCTGACCTATATTGACAGTTTTAACCGCTCATCTAAGATATTGGTTATTCTATCAAATTTTTTTGAATTTAACTAGGAGATAAAGCATACTTTCAAATATAAACTTATAATTTAGATGTACTTAATTAGTAATTATGGCACAAAATTATTATTTTTTTAGCTACACGATTTATCTTAATATTTATCTCAAATAACAATGAACAAATAATAATAGTCATAGTAATAGTAATAGTAGTGCAATCTAATAGTGGTAAAGTAAAAATAGTTAAAATGTTATTATTTTTATTAGTATTAGTATTAGTATTAGTATTAGTATTGTCTCATTGATTTCA
Organism: Capsicum annuum; assembly: GCF_002878395.1. Lineage (NCBI taxonomy): Eukaryota > Viridiplantae > Streptophyta > Magnoliopsida > Solanales > Solanaceae > Capsicum > Capsicum annuum. The sequence continues at coordinate 41,986 of NW_025849966.1, forward strand.
ATATTTATCTCAACTCAAATCTATATTAATTTTAAATATATATTGTATTTGAAGAATGTTAGGATAAGGATAAGGAAGATAATAAATTAATCTTATTTTAATAAACATATTTGATATTTGAATTTGTATTTAAATGACATCTGAATATAAATGAAATTCTATTACTTAGCCTTCCTTACATATACCTCTCTATCATTAGCTTTATTTATGAATTTATTTACTGCATTTTTTAATTTTTCATTTAAAAAATTTATTCTTGATTTGATAACATTCTTTCGATATGCTGGAATGATATAACATTTTCAACTTCTCTTTCTTTGTGAATGTTCAAGGTCCTTCAATTTAAATTGATATAAATATCTCTTATTTTCGATGATTCAATATGCGAAATAATATTATTTTTTTGGTAGAAAGGACATGCATTAATATAAAAAAGAACGCAATTTAAGTTTAAATTTTTGACGATTAGTCAGGGTTCAAAAAGGAATAGTTCTGGCCTGGCCAGTTAAAATCATCAGCACAAGAGCTAATTATTCTCTCAAAAAGTTTTTGAGATGTCTGCTCAAACTGTATCTTTTGCACATATCGGTGGAATTTAAAAAAGGGTAGTCTCCTGAAACCCGCTTGCCCTTGCTCCGTCTTTTGCTAGAGAATCCGCCACTCCATTTAGTTCTCTATAACAGTGCTTGACTTCGGGATTCCTTAGCCTTTTTAATTTTGACCTGCATTCTGAAATCAAAGTATCATAGTGGAGGTTCCCGTTAGTTAACATAGATATAACTTTCACGGAATCAATGTTAATTTCAATGGGGAGAAGATTATTTTGCTCTACCAGTTTTAGTCCTTCAATGAGACCCATAAGTTCCATCATGTTGTTGGTAATACGGTGAAAGTTTTTGTTAAAACCTAACACTTAGCATCCATTACTTGATCTGACTACCCCTCCTATTCCACCCTTCCTAAGGTTTCTAAAGCAAGAATTATTGAGATTGAAGGTGTGGCTGGTGGGAGGATTCCACTTAACATTGATGATTTGGTTTTTCTTGAATGGGGTAATCTTTTGAGTAAGATTTTTATACTTAACAGTTTGGGAGTAAGCATGGTTAAAATTAGGATGGTCCCTTTTGTTACTGAAGGTATTAGAGTTCTTGGTGTTCCATATTGTCTAGAGGCTGAAAGGAATGATGTCGTGCCAGTGGATTAGTCTGTTGAATTGGGAATGTTGATAAGATCTCCAAATAGTGTGCCAGTAAGAGAGTAGGAGATTGGTAATAAGAGGTTGTTTGGACTGGGTCATCTTGTGGATAGTTTGCACTCCAAAATCTTTGAGGATGGGACACTTAAAGAAAATGTGGGATTTGTTTTCCTGGTGAAGATGGTAGATAACACACCTTGTATTTTGTCTCACTCTTCTCTTAGAGAGGTTGAGGTTATTGGGGAACCTATCATGCTGGCTTAGCCAAAGAAAGGTTTTGACTTTTTAGGGGATTTAGCCTTCCATATCTAGTTGAAATTAGAGAAGTAATTGATCTCAGAGGTTTTGGCTATATGATTATAAACACTTCTGTTGGAGAACAGACTATTACAAGTGAGATTCTAAATGAGCTCATCAGTATAGGCTCTGGGTTTGGGGAAAACAGAGTTGGTGAAAGTTTGGATGAGATCCTCAGGGATTTCAACTGGAAGATCCTTGAGATTCTAGGAGCCATTCCTCTAGAACCCAAAGAGTTTAATGTCTTGGGAATGATAAGGAAGAAGTGCTTGGATGATGGAAATAAGGAGTTAACAGTGAGGCATCCATCTGTCCTTCCAGAAGTTGATCTTCTCATCCTTATGGATGTTCCAAGAGGAGGCAGTTTTACAAATTTCCCAACTCCCAAGGATACTTTTCCAAGTTCTAAAGTTGTTGGCTTTGAGGGATATGCCATGGGGGCTAATGTTTTTTAAATAATTTTTACCCAGAGACTATTGGGATGCTTGTAAAGTCTCCAGGCTAGACTGGATAACATAGTGGTGTTGCTAATAGAAGCTTTCTAGAGGCCCAGGACCCCATTAGCTTTAGCATTCGTCAAGGTTTCCCAATTGATTAGATGCATTTTCTTATTATTAGGGGTGGTGCCCCAGAGAAAGTTCTTTTGGGTTCTGTCAATAAATTAGTGGATTTTAGAGGGGATTAAGATGAATTACATGACATGAGCAGGGATACTAGCAAGGGAGGACTTGGTAAGGGTGATTCTACCAGCCATAATAAGGAATTGGGTTTTCCATCCAGCCAACTTAGTGTTGAGATTGTCTAGGATGAATTGGAAATCTCTATTGCAAGGTTTTTTGTGGAAGATGGGAAAACCAAGATATTTGCCAAACTTGTCTTTGGATTGGATGGCTAAGATGTAAGAGAAACTATCTTTGGTCTCCTGAGCATAGTTTCTAGAGAAGATTACTTTAGATTTGAGAGTGTTAATTTTTTGGCCAGAGTGGAAGGTGAAGCTGGTAAGAGTGGCTCGGATGGTTTCACAGTTTCTTTCATTAGCAACAGCACACAGAGTTAGATAATTTCAAAGAAAAGGTCAGAGATTTTGGGCCTTTTCCTACTGATTTATCCAATATCATATATCTCGTATTTTATCACGGGATCTGGAAGGTAGGGTTTTTTTGATAACTAAAAAATAATAAAATGTACCACTAATGCCTCCATAGCAGCAAAGTCTTCTGAAGCATCCAATGAAAGTTGAGAGACTCTCTTCTCGGCTATAGCTCTTGGTGAATCTCTTACTGAAATTGATGAAAATTCTACACCATCATTTTGACCCATTTTTTCATCTTTCTCCTTTTCAGTTCTCTTTATAAAAGTCATTATTGGATCTTTCCCTAGCAATATAAGTGGTTGATCTAAGAATGGAGCAACATTTTCAGGTGCAACATGCAGTGGAAGCTCACTAGAGTCGGCATTTGCAGGAAAGTTGAAAGATCTAGGTAAGGATGGACCAACTTCCTTCAAAATAAACAAGATTCAAGATGGATCATTTTGAAAGATCATTCTTCCCTAGCTACATGCAAGGAACATGTTGATAATAATAGATATCACAATCTAGGTCCAGCTGCTAGGATAGATAGTAACTCAAGAATCTCTTATCAATGCCCCTATCTCAAGAACCCCCCAAAATAAATAACACTCGAGCAGAAAAAGGTAAACTCAGACACAATAAACGTTGATTGTATGAGAGGTTATACAAAGTGGGGTTTGTACATATACTCAAATTTTGGCCCAAAATTGGGAAAAAATTGACTGATATAAATAAACACTCCAAATTGTAATCTCCACTTGGATTCACTCACAGTTATTGCATTTTTATTAAATATTGGGTTTAAAATCCTTATGTTTTTTAGGGTGTTTGTGCTTTTCTCAGGTAATATTACTTGAACAGTTACGTTGTTTTGGCATTGAACTAATGAACTCTACGTGGCATAACAAACTAAAGAAAGACACAAAAGTTTTGTTTCAAACAGTTCAAGAAAGAATCTATTGACTTTTTGAAACAAAGAAATAGAGCCACATTTGTTGAACTGCTTTGTCCCTACAGCTGAACTAAGAGCACCATAAGTGGACAAATCAGTTCAAAAAATATGGCTTTATTTCTTTTTTACAAAAAGAAAAAAAGATTCTTTCTTGAAATGTTTGAAACAAAACTTTTATGTCATTCTTCTGTTTGTTATGCCACGTAGATTTCATTAGTTCAAGGACAAAATAACATAATTTTTCAAGTAATAATACCTGAGAAAAGCATAAACACCTTGAAAAAACTTAAGGATTTTAAACCCAAAATTTGAGAAAAACGCAATAAATGTGAGTGAATCCAAGTGGAGATTACAATTTGAAGTATTTATTCATGTTAATCAATTTTTTTCCCAATGTTGGTCCTAAATTTTTGTATATATACAAACCCCACTTTGTATAACCTCTCATACAATCAGCATTTGTTGTGTCTGAGTTTAGTTTTTTCTGCTCGAGTGGTATTTATTTTTTGGGATTCTTAAGAAAGGGGAATTGATAAAAGATTCTGAGTTACTATCTAACCTAGCAGTTGGACCTAGATTATGATATCTACTATTATCAACATGTTCGTTGCACATAGATAGGGAAAAAGGATCAGTCAAAATGATCCATCTTGAATCTTGTTTATTTTGAAGGAAGTTGGTCCATCCTTAACTGGATCTTCCAAGTTGCCTGCAAATGCCGACACTGGTGAGCTTCCACCGCATGCTGCACCTGAAAATGTTGCTCCATTCTTAGATCAACCACTTATATTGCTAGGGAAAGATGCAATAATGACTTTTATAAAGAGAACTGAAAATGAGAAAAATGACAAAATAGGTCGAAATGATGGTGAATAATTTTCATCAATTTCAGCAAGAGATTCACCAAAAGCTATAACCGAGAAGAGAGTCTCTCAACTTTCATTGGATGCTTCAGAAGATTTTGTTGCTTCAGAGGCATTAGTGGTACATTCTTTTTTTTTTTGTTATAAAAAAATTTGGTTATAAAAAAAAAATACCTGTCAGATCTCATGAAAAAATACGGTAGTCAGCAATTGATGAATCAGGAGCTGAGTAAATTAAACCGTTTATATCAATTGGGTCAACTCATTTAGGAAGTTTTGAATTTATGTAAAGTGTTTATTCTGCACCTTGGTTTTGAACATATTATACACATAAATTGAATTATGCTTGTATTGGTCTCTGTCTTCTCAATGAACAAAGAAAGAAGGTATTAAGGGGTCATTTGGTAGCTGGCTTAGCAATGAGTTATGTAGGAATCCTACATAAGTAATTCCAAGTTTGGTAGCTACTTAGGAGTTAATATAATGTATAAAATTAATATGTTGTTTGATCTACCATTCTTCTTTAAATGAAAGGAGTAGTACTTTTCCAAAATTGGGCATCCTTAATAATAGAAAAAATCTCCACTCAAAGAGCTCTTAGTTTAACTGTAGGGACAAACAAGCCAACAAATGTGACTCTATTTCTTTGTTTCAAAAGGACAAAAGATTCTTTCTTGAACTTTTTGAAACAAAAATTTTGTGTCTTTCTTCAATTTTCAATGCCACGTAAAGTTCATTTGTTCAATGCCATAATAGCATATTAAGTACCTGTTGAGAATATAATTAAATAGTAAAAGTATACTCTCTCTAATAGTTAAACTTTTAGATGAGATGATCACACACTTCAACATGGTATCAGAGTTAGGCCTACCCAATTCATTGTTTTCAATGTTGAGTCCCCCATCTCATATTTTGTACGCTTCAGATGTCCAGTCTTGGAGTGCAAGGAGAGGGAGGGGAGAGTCCCACATCGGTGGATTAAAGAGTCCTTAGACTCCTTATATGATCTTGGGCAATCCTCACCTCATGAGCTAGCTTTTGACGTTGAGTTAAGTCCAAGGTTCATTTCATTATCATGGTATCAAAATCCATCATCTCTTTCTATTGCTTTCATGTTTTTGACTACTCTTTTTTATCATCATAATCATATATCTCTGCCATAATCTTTTTCTATTGTTTTCATGTTTGTTAAAGTTAATTATAATGATTTCTTTTTATGAATTCAAGTGTTAATTTTCTCAGAAAGATTTCTTTGAAAATATATTACTGAATGTTTAATCTTAATCTTTGTATATGCTTTCATCGTCATCTTTAATGGTGTATGCTTATATATTTTATTTCATTTCGATGATGAATTAATCCCCTACGTCTCAAATTATTTTCAATAGATAACAAAAAGCATAATTTATTGGAGGGATATAAAATTCTTGAACTTAATCAGGTAAATATTTTTACAAAAAATTTAGGATGATAAAAATACTAATTAGTAACTATTAGTTCATTTTGAGCTTAAAAAATAGATAATTTTATTTGATGTGATTATTTGACATTAGTAATAGCATGTATGCTAAAATAAATTGATAATTGATATTTTATCAGTAAATAAAAGATATTTTCTAATAGAATTTGTATATACTTAACACAAAATTATAAATTGCATTGAGGCAAAGTGATGGATGAGGGGAATAACAAGAGATTATGGTGGTTGAGATGGGGTAGGGGTGAGCTAGGTAAGTGGGGTAGGTGGGGTGGTGGTGTAGGTTGGGGTTAGAGTTGTGGAGTAGAAAAAAAGATTCTTAAAAGATAAAAAATATTATTTTTCTTGGGAGTTAGGATAGAAGGGAGGAAAGAGTTTTTTTTAGAAAAAAATCACAAATAATTTTTGTTGTGTGTGTATTAGGTAGGGTGTCGAATGGGTATTGGGGAGTAGGGGTGGGTGCAATATAAAATTTTATTTTAAACAAACATAAAATATTTTTTTGTTGGTGGAGGGTGGATTGGGGAAAAGAGATGGGTGATGTGAGAAAAATAGTTTACAAAAAATCTGATAAAGTAAAATATAATAAAAAGTAGGGAGGCGGGGTGGTGGCTGTAGGGTAAGGCTAGGAGGTGGGTGTAGTATTTGGTGGGATGGTGATTTTGAGCGTGATTTGAGAGATCTTAATTAAATTAACTTAGCAAATACAATAAGAGGTATAAATAAAATAATTAAAGATATTAATCATTAAACTGATCATTGTAAAAATAATGAGCAATAGAACAATATGTGAAAATTTAAAATAAACTAATAAATTTTATGCACTTAATTTTTGAATTGAGACTAAATGAAATTCAAGATTTGAAATTAGAAGTTCCGTAATTGATACAAGTAAGTACTTTTAGTGTTTGAAATGCAATTGAAGAAATCTTAGGAGTGTTACGATTATGGTTATTGTAGGCATATCAAGGTTGGGAAGGTTAAGGAAGCTATTCGCAGGATGCAACGGGGTAGGGCAACGGGGACAGACGAGATTCTAGTGGATTTTTGGAAGAGCACTAGCGGGGTAGGTTTGGAGTAGTTGACAAGGTTATTTAATAGTATTTTTAGGGCGATGAAGATTCCTGAAGCATGGAGGTGAAGTACTATGATTCCAGTGTATAAGAACAAGAGAGATACCCAGAGTTCCAACAACTATAGAGGTATTAAGTTATTGAGTCAAACTTTGAAGGTTTGGGAAAGGGTGGTAAAGTTGAGGATGATAAGGATCGTGACAATCTCTGAGAATCAGTTTGGTTTTATGCCAGGGCGCTCGACCACTAAGGTCATTCACCTTATGAGGAGATTAGTGGAGCAGTTTTAGGAGAGGAAGAAAGAATTACACATGGTGTTTATTGATCTTGGTAAGGCATATAACAGATTTTCCAGGGAGATTCTATGGAGGTGCTTAGAGGCTAGGGGGAGGCCCGTGGCGTACACTAGGTCGATTTAGGATATGGATGATGGGGATTAGACTCGTGTGAGGATGGTAGGTGGAGATTCGGAGAACTTTCTAGTTTTGATAGGGTTGCACAAGGGATAAACTTTTAGCCCATTTTTATTTTCCTTGGTGATGGATATTTTGACGTGACATATTCAAGAAAAAGATGCCTTGGTGTATGTTACTTGCAGATGATATGGTACTGATTTATGAGACTCGGAGAGAAGTTAATGATAAGTTGGAGATTTGGAGACAGACACTTGAGTCTAAAGGATTTCGAATAAGTAGAACCAATACAGAGTACTTGGAGTATAAGTTCAGTGATGTGTTGCAGAAGGATGGAGTGGTTGTGAAGATGGACTCTCAGGCCATTCATAAGAGGGAGAGTTTTAAGTATCTACAGTCTATGATTCAGGGCAATGATGAGATTAACGAGGATGTAACGTATCATATTGGGGAAGGGTGGTTGAAATGAAGGCTCTCTTTGGGAGTTCTATGTGATTAAAAGACTCCCTCAAAACTTAAAGGTAAGTTCTACAGAGTGGTAGTCCGGCTGGCTATGTTGTATGTAGCGGTGTGTTGTCCAGTTAAGAACTTCCACATCTAAAAATTGAAGGTTGCACAGATAAGAATATTGTGATGGATGAGTGGACATACCAGGAAAGATAAGGTAAGGAAGGAAATTATTCGAGAGAAGGTGAGAGTTGCTTCGGTGGAGGACAAGATGCGAAATGTGAGGTTACATTAGTTCGTCCACGTGATTAAGAGGGGCTCTGATTCTTCTATGCGGAGGTATGAAATACTGGTTATGGATGGTTTTAGGCGGGGTAGAGGTAGACCAAAGTAATATGAGCGGGACCGAACACATAACTAAATCCTAGTGCATCGGTGTGATATAACTCATGGTTTTGGAGTTAGGCCAAGGGTCCAAGCGTGTTTTAGGATAAAAATGGACTACGGGCTCCTAGGCAGGCTGAAGATTGAGGGAGTGTTGACCTTTAAGGTCGGCGGGACCGTTAGGGTGGTCAAACGAGATAAAACGATGCAAATAGACCATTTTTGGGCTAAATCGGTGTATTAAAGCTCACGATTTTGGGGGTGGGCTCGGGACCTGAAAATGTTTTGGATTGAAAATCAATTGAGGGCTCCTAGGCAGGCTGAGAAGCGGGGGAAAGTGGGTCGTTAGGGTCGGCGGGGCCGTTTGGGTGGTCAAACGGGCTAAACGATGCAAACAGACCATTTTCAAGCCAAATCAGTGTGTCATACCTCACGATTCTTGGGGTAGGCCCAAGGCCTAGGTGTGTTTTAGATCAAAAATCAAGCGAGGGCTCCCAGACAGGCTAAGGAGCGAGAGAGTGTGGTCTATTGGGGTTGACAGGGCTGTTTGGGTGGTCAAACAGGAGAAACGACATGAACAGGTAATTTTTCTGGCTAAATCGGTTAGCTATAGCTCACGATTTTGTGGGTGGGATTGGGGCTCGAGCCTTTTTTAGGTCAAAAATTCATCAGGGGCTCCCAGACAAGAAGAGGAGTGGGAGAATGTAGGTCATTGGGTTCGATGGGGCTATTAGAGTGGTCAAACAGGCTGAATGGCGCGAATGAAGCATTTTTAGGCCAAATCGGTGTGTTATAGCTCATAGTTTTGGGAGTGGGCCTATGGCTCGGGCGTGTTTTGGGCACAAAATTGACTAAGGATCCTAGGCAGGATAAGGAATGGGGAAGTATGGGTCGTTGGGGTCGGCGGGTCCATTTGAGTGGTAAAATGAGTGAAACGACACGAACGAACAATTTTCTGGCCAAATTGGTGTGTTATAGCTCACGGTTTCGGAGGTGAACCTTGCGCTCAGACATGTTTTAGGATGAAAATTGAACAGAGGTTCCCAGGCTTGCTGTGGAATAGGGGTGTATGGGTCGTTGGGGTCGGCGGTGGTCGGTAGGGCTATTTGATTAGTCAAACAAACAAAAGGGCTCGAACAGACCATTTCTGAGCAAAATCGGTGTGATATAGCCCCTGATTTTGAAGGTAAGTGAAGGGACCGGGCGTGGTTTGGGTCAAAAATCGATTGGGGGCTCTCAGGCAGGCTGAGAAGCAGGGAAGTGTGTGTGGTTGGGGTCGACGGGGCCGTTTGGGGGGTCAAAAAGGTGAATCCGCATAAACGGGCCATTTTTGGGCTAAATTAGTATGCTATACCTCACAGTTCTGAGATTGGGCCGGGATTTGGTTGTATTTTTTAGGCCAAATATCAATCAGGAGCACCCAGGTGGGTTTAGGAGTGAGGGAGTCAGGGTTGTTTTTGTCGACGGGGCCATTTGGGTGATCAAACAAGTGAAACTGCACCAACGGACCATTTTTTGGGCCTAATCGGTGTGCTATAGCTCATGGTTCTGGGGTGTGCTCAGGGACCGAGCCTGTTTGGGCCAAAAATTGATTGGGGGCTCCTAGGTAGGCTGAAAAGTGAGGGAGTGTGGGTTGTTGGGGTCGGTGGGGCTATTTAGGTGGTCAAACAGGCTAAACGACATTAACTGGCCATTTTTGGGCTAAATCAATGTGATATAGCTCAGGTTCCGAGGGTCCCACCTGAGTCCCAACCATGTTTTGTTCCAAAAATTCCTCGAGGCCATTTGGGTAGTCAAACGGGTGATACGGCGTGAACGTGCTATTTTAAGGCCAAATCGTTGTGCTATAACTTATGGTTCCGGGGGTGGCCCCAGGGCTCAGGTATGTTTTAGTCTAATAATTGATCGGAGGCTCCCAAGCAGGCCGAGGAGTGGGGTAGTATAGGTCGTTGGGGTCAGTGGGGGCGTTTGGGTGGTCAAACTGGGACATGGCATGAACAGACCATTTTTAGGCCAAATCAGTATGTTATAGCTCACGATTCCGGGCGTGGGCCCAGGGAGTAGGCGTGTTTTAGTCTAAAAATAGACCAGAGGATCCTAGGCAGGCTAATAAGCAGAAGAGTGTGGCCTGTTGGGTGGCGATGGCCGTTTGTGTGATCAAACGGATGAAATGGTGCGAATGGGTTATTTTTTTGCAAAATTAGGGAGCTATACCTCACGGTTAAAAGGGTGTGCCCAAGGCCCACGCGTGTTTTTGACTAAAATTTGATCGCGGCTTCCAGGTAGGCTGAAAAGTGGGAAGTGTGCGCCATTGGGGTCAGCAGATCCCTTTTGGTTATTAAACAGGAAAAATGATGCGAACGAGCTATTTTTGGGCCAAATCGGTGTGTTATAGCTCACAATTTTGGGGTTGGTCGAGAGCCCAAATGTGTTTTGGGTCAATAATTGATTGAGGGCTCCCAAGCAGGCTGAGGAGCGGGGAATTGTGGGTCATTGAGGTCGGTGGGACCATTTGGTTGGTCAAACGAGCAAAATGATGCAAATGGGCTATTTTTGGGCCAAATTAGTGAGCTATATCTCACGATTTTGGGGTGGTCCTGGGCATGTTTTGGATCAACAATCAACTGGGGGCTCTCAGGTAGGTTGAAGAGTGGGAAAGTATGGGTTGTAGGGGTTAACGGGGCTGTTTGGGTGGTCAAACAGGAATATCAACGCGAATCGGTCATTTTCAGGCATAATTGGTGTGCTATAGCTCACAGTTCTGGGTGGGCCGGGGGTTCGGGAGTGTTTTTAGGTCGACGGGGCCATTTGAGTGATCAAACAGGCAAAACGTCAAAACATGCTATTTTTTGGGCCAAATAGATGTGCTATAACTCACGGTTTTAGGGGTTGGCTCGGGGCTCGAGCGTTTTTTGGTCTGAAAATCTACCAGAGGCACCAAGGCTGGCTTAAAAGTGGGATAGTATGGGTTGTTGGGGTCGGTTGGGCTATTTGGGTGGTCAAACAAGTGAAACGATGCAAATGGGCCATTCTTTGGCTAAATCAGTGTGCTATAGCTCACGGTTCTGGGGTGGGCCAAGTGACCGAATATGTTTTGGGCAGAAAATTGACCAAGTGCTCCTAGGCAGGCTGAGGCAAAGGGGAGTGTGGGTTGTTGGGGTTGGAGGGGCCATTTGGTCGGTCACAACGGGGAAATATAGATCTAGACTAGTCGTATCCACTTTATAGCAAGTGTCATAAACTGATCCACGTGGAATATTAACCATAGGAATACCACATACTTGTTATCTGAATGTGTAACGAAATACAATATAAAAATCATAAGGAAAACGGGTAATAAATGTTCCTGTGTCCACGATGCAGCTACCGCTCGTGGCATAATTTCTGAAATTCCTAGACAATAATGGGAACATCGGGACTTCCCTATTGTTAATAAAAACTTTATAAAGGTTGACGAAGTAAACAGAAGGGAATCTGAAATCTTGTAATAGCGTTGCTGATGTTGTTTTCTTAAATGGCATTGTGTGGAAGGTAAGTGTTGATCCTTTTGTTGAGAGAGCTCCCGGTAGGCACATGGACATTATTTATGCTTCAAATTGCGATGCTAAAGAATTGCCACCACCCATTACGTCCGGGGCCCGTAATTCCAGAAAATTGACCACTAAAAGGCTTTCCAAGAGTTTGATCTTTGCCACATCCAAAAACAATGCTTACCTGCTTTTGATACAAAGTCTATTACTACGTGTTATTTCACTATTCTGAAATGCTAATATACTAATGTTAATTATAAAATGCTAGCTGCCATTTCTTTGATTTTTTTCTTTAAAGAAAAGTTATAATATTTGTTGCACAGGCTGGGAGGAAAAAAGAAACCAAAGCAGCTTAATTTGATGTTTAAAAAAGTGTATATAGAATGTGAACAAAGTGTGAATGTATGTTGATATTCTTGCATGAATTATTTAACTTACTCTTGTTACTTTACAAGCTTAAAAATGAGGAGATTTTATATGTTAATGTCAATTGAGAAGTAGGGGTATTACACCATACAATGCAAGCGATTTAACGTTAGTAGCTACAACTTAGGACCGAAGAGTATTGATCCATGGAGCTATAGAGGGTGTTTCTGAGCTTCACTCAAAAGGACACCCAATCCTCCATAGTCTATACAAACAGAAACTAAATAGGTGAACCAAAACAAAAGTACTATAGAATATTTTTAAAGCTCAAAGCAACAAGAACACAGATGAAAAATACAATTTTAGTATATCTGCAACAGTGATGATACCTGTTAACCACATTGGAGCAATATGAACAAAAGTTATCTGCATAACACCAACTAATGTACAATTTCCATCAAGCAGCTACATCATAATTCGAAAACAGCATTCATTTGATTTTCTATCAGTTGAAAAGGACAACATGTAATACGAATAGATAAAGTTTACTCACAAGTGTTCTTCTTTCTTCAGAAGGTCCAATCCCGAACTTGAGGAGGTTGAAACGGGAATCGATCAGATTAACTGATTATCTGCTAGATCAAGCCAGTAGAGTTTTGACAGATTATCAAGAATTGGTGGGATCTCACCGGTGAAATTATTTGAGTTAATTGCTCTATAAATGAAATTGACATGGAACTAAATGAATTGATGATATACACCTACAACAAACATGAGTTAATATGATTGAGA
>NW_025849966.1:57846-103555 GCF_002878395.1 Capsicum annuum
GAATCAATAATTTTATCTGTAATCTGTGTTTTCTTGCAACCCATGTTTTTGCCCAAAAAAATAATTTTGCCCTTATCTGTGTTTTCTTGTAACCCTGGAAATATTTGGAGGGAGAGTGAAATATTTGGGTAGAAGAGTGAAATAATTTGGTGGAATAGTGAAATATTTCAATAAAATCTTAGGTCATATTTTAAAAGTATTGTCTTTTAAATTATAATAATACCACATTTAAAAGTGTAGTCATATTTGTGAATAAGCGTTGGCAAATAAATTAACGTTTCCGAGTAACGAGTCATAGTCCTTGAATTTTAACTTTTCGAATAAATAGAAATTGTAAATGGTGAGTGTATAGGATGGCATCGGAGGATCGGGAAGCTTCGTTGGATCAATAGACATATTCCATAATATAAGTGGTGTTAAGGGATGGAAAAGAATGTTCATTGCATAAAATTACAAGCAAAATTGAGAAAATAATTGAAATCAAAAGGTGAACAAGGAGGAACTTCTCCATTGGAATAAAAATTGTTTTTCTAATCGATTGATTTAGTTTGAGATATGTCCATCACTTCTTGTACTCAATATATATAAACACATAATAAAAACTCATTAATGATTTTTAATGACATTAAATCTACTACTTTATTAAGGAGGTAAAGTTCAATAATTTTGTCATTAATGAGTAAAAGTCTACAATTATACATGAAATTAACCTGTTAAAACTTTAACCAAAAGGGAAATCCCATGCATGTATCATTTTTGATACCTTATCAGTTTTTTTTACTCCATATAAGTGGGTTCGCAAAAAGAATTATATGCGTATCTTTTATATTTTGTGTATCTTTAATATTTTTGTCAAATCGAAAAAAAAATATGAAGGGGAGTTTTAGAGTAACTGATAAAATTATTGTCATGTGATTAGGAAGTCACGAGTTCAAGTCATAGAAACAGCCTCTGTCAGAAATGCAAGATAATGCTGCGCACAATAAAATTCTTGCAGTCCATCCCTTCTCCGCAGTCCCTTATAGAAAGAAGCTTTAGTACACCGAGCTGCCCTTTTAGTATTAACATACTTCCACCGACACATCAAGCTGCCCTTTTAGTATTAACATACTTCCTCTGGCCCATTTTATATGTCCTCATTTTCTTTTTGTCCGTCCCAAAAAGAATGTCATATTTCCTTATTTGGTAACTATTTAAAGATACAATTTTATTTTTATCCTTATTAGTCTCATTTAATTAAAGATAGTAGTAATATATTTTTTTATAAAGGACAATTGTCATTCCTTCTTAAACTTTGTGCCCGATCAAAATATGCCGCATAAAATACAACCGAGGAAGTATATCTTTTTGATGTGTTTTCAGTGTTACTCCCACTGTTCACTTTTACTTGTCACTAATTTCCAAATTGTATTTCTATTTTTACTTATCATTTTTGACATATCAAGAAAAGACAACTTTTTTTTCCTATTTTACCCTTAGCATTAATTGTCTTTTCTCCAAATTAATTTTAAAATACAATAGAAACATCATTTAATGGGGGTATTATGGTAAAATAACTGTATGTTATTAATTATTTTTTAGTAAATATGTCAAGTTAAAATGTGACAAGTAAAATCGAACGAAGTAATTATATTTTTGTTTATTAGAGCAACTTTTGGGGAATTTAAATTGTTCAAGAAGAGTAATATCATTCTAAAATTATAAGGTAAAGGGGTCTATATGTAATAGCTAGATCTTTTGGGGGCTAAAGTGATATTATCCTGTTCATTTTTTTAGAAGATGATACTGCTCAAATACTGACCAACTACCAGAAAAGGAAAGAAATTGGCTCTTAATGCTACAGTATCCATCATCAATGGAGACATAATGTTAAGGCAAAATTGGAATTTAATTATTCAGTTGTGAGAAAGTGAGATTTTTTTTAAGCTATTGTTCAAAATTAATCTTGATGTATTACAAGTTTTATTTGCCTGAATTTTTTTGGGTAGTTTGCATTTTTTTCTTATTGTTTATTTAACCATATGTTATCAGTGTTATATTTTAGCTTATCTTGGAAATTTGGGTAGACAGAATTTTAAAAAATTGCTAAAGATTTCATTTTTACAAATGTTATTCGTGTGTGTAAGACAAGGAGCCTTGTCGTAACTGGTAAATATGTTGTCGTGTGATTAGAAGGTCATAGGTCCACGCTGTGGAAAGAGTGTAGACTGTGTATAATAGACCTTTGTTGTCCAGTTTTTTCCTGGGACCCAACACATAATGGGAGCATAGTGCACCGGACTGCGCTTTGTTTTTGTCTTTGTGTGTAGTAAAATTATTAAAAGATTTAGTCTTGCTTGGAAATTTGTGATTATCTATGAGAAGTATTTTTCTGAATTATTGCGGATAGTTTCATCCATGTGATCAGGGGGTCACGAGTTCGAGCTATGAAAATGTGCTAAATATGGTATTTTTGTTATTGTTTTTCTCTTCTTCTATCTTGATGTAGTTTTCTGATTTTATGGTACGCCGCACGAATGACTTGAGCTAAGTGACTCCACTAAATTAATATGTACTTCATTCATCATCTCAAAGAAGAAAAATAATTGTATTTTGACATTTCAGCAAAGGATTTTGTAGTCATAACGTCTGACAATACAAACCGTTTATAGACATCATAATTTTTTGAACTCTATAATAAGAATTCAATTTTTGTTAGAGTTATTAGGGCCTACTTTATGCTAAACCTAACTTGGTGGCTACTCTACTCTAAACCCTTAATAAAGAGATTAATCATCTCCCTATAATTTCATAAACTCATTGAATATTACTTTCTTTTTGATAATCAAATATATCAAGAAGATGCATAAACCCTTCTTTTATGGAGATCAAATTCAAATATTTCTACGTTCAAGAAATATGTTATTAACGGCCTTTGAATTAAATAGAAAATCCATATCAAATCTAAATCTTCTTACATTCAAGAAATACGCTACTAACGACCCTTGAATTACAAAAAAAATCATATCAAATTCAAATCTTTTTACATTCAAGAAATACGCTAAAAATTCATATCAAATTTAAATCTTTCTACATTCGAGAAATACGCTACTAATGGTCCTCGAATTACAGAGTAAAATAAAGAAAGAAGAATCAAGGGAGTAACCGAAATATATCCATATCATTTATCAATAAAATACTTATTTTTTCATACTTTATTTGCATTGTGACTGCAATTTGTTTGTCACTGTAATCTTTATTGCAAACAGTGTTAACAATATGAAAAAAGAATACAATTTACTATTATATATAAGGGAGGATCTCAATTTTCGATAGTCCTCAAAAGGATTGATGATGTTCTTTTGCTAAATATTTTTATTTTTGTCCTTATTCTTTTTGTTAAGACCATTTCCACTTGTGTATTTGTAACTGATTTTTTCTTGCCACCGGTTGTCTTTTAATTAAAATTTCCTTTATTTTAAATTAATAATTATTTTTTTCTCAAAAAACATATTTAGAAATAACTTTTCACATAAAATTAAAGTTAGTAATGATTTTCAACTACACCCTTATAGTCACTGATGTTCACTTCTTAAAAAAGATATAGTACTCCCTCCGTTCCACAATAAGTTAATTGTTGAATTTCGTCACACATGTTAAGAAAACAAAGCAAAGACATAAATTTATCATGTTTTTTCATTTTTACCCTCTTCAAAAAGCAAAAATACATGATACATCACTCCAAGTGTACATTTAATGGAGGGTAAATTTGGAAAAAATTTCCAACATCTACCTTGAATTGTGAATCATTCACTTATTTTGAAACACTAAAATTACTCCAATAATTCACTTATTGTGAAACGGAGGGAGTATTAAATAGGATAACTTAATCAATAATAAATAGTACAATGCCTTAATTATTTTTCTTAGCAAACATGAAAAAGGATAAATCAATAATTAGAGTAGAATGAATAGAATATTTTTAAAAGGTGTTTAAAAAATTAACACAATAAGTAAATGGACTGAATGGAATAATTGGTTAATGTAATTTAATTATTATTTAATATCCTTATAGATCACGATTAAGTTAGTTTGTGTAAAGGTTCTAAATTAATGTTGTAACTATTTTTATATATACTTGAAGTGATTGAAATACTTTGTTGTATTAGATGAAAACAATGAATTTTTCAAGTCTTGTCACATGAAATTATAGGTGAAAATAAAATAATAAATATTAAAATAAATTTATTTCTATTTATAACTGATAAATTTTGTACGAATAAATTCATTAAAATCAATATTTTTCTATTTTTAATCATCATTGAATTATAATTATTAAAATATTGTCATGTTATTTTATTGAACGGGCATCTCAAGTTAAATTGATGACATTAATAGTTGTCATATATGCTGAGGGTTTAGCATCTTGCATTTTTTCAATCGACGACGCCGACGAAATTAAACTATCTCTTCGTGTTTTGAAGATTCTGGCGATAGCAGAGAACCACCAATCTGCCGCCGGTAAATTACTTGTGTCGGCCACTATAAACACGTCCCGATGACCCTATCAGTTTCGACGACCCCATCAGATTCTGGCGTAATCGTCGTCTTTTTCTCTCTCGCTTATTGCGCCAACCACTAAAACGATAGCGGCATTTTTGACGGCCTATCTCTGTGGCCCAACAACCACATCAGTTTTTTGTAAGTGGTCAATTTTTGGCAATTTGATCATAGCTTTTCTTTTCTTCTCTTTTATTTTATTTATAAACCTGTTCAGGTCCGTACTTCAGGCGGCGACATCAAGATTCTGGTGTCTAACTCATTTTTTCGGCGACCAACACATTCTTCGGCGACCAAGTACAGGGATACGGTACCAGCAGTAGGGTAAAAGTGGTGGCAACAAATTTTGATGACTAATTTCTGCACTAATTTGACAAAATTCGACAAAACGATCAAGAAAACGTCTTTCACTGTGTCTTCTCGCAGTATCAGGTGCATTCATTTCAGTCTTCTCTAGTTTATTTGGTATATGCTTCTTGTCTCTTTTTCTATCCTGATTTCTTGTCTGATTTTTTTAATTATTCCTGTGGGATTATTGGTTATGGTTTCTCTGTAACTTAGTAGGTGTTTGTTGCTTGTGAGTAGTATAGTACTTGTTGTTGCTTGTGAGTATCAATCCTGCTTACTAGTTTTTGTTTGCTGATTTAGCTGTTTTTAGTCATACCCTTTTCCTCATCGTGTTTTTTTGGCTTTTTTCTTCTTCATTTTCTTTTATCATATCCTTTTGAATGGTGGTTGGGGAGATAGATGAAGGACTAGGGTCATGTCATAGGTCGAGGTTGGGGTCAGGGTCGAGTCTAAGTTCTAGTCTTGGGTTGAGGGTAAGGGATAATAGGGCTAAGTTGGATAAGGGTGCTTATAGGTTGAAAGTTGGGTCCTGGAACATAGAGATGCTTCAAGGTAAGTCTATAGATCTGGTGAAGATTTTTGGAAAATTGAGGGTTAGTATAGCGTGTGTCCAAAAGACTAAATGGTAGGCACTAAGGTAAGAGATGTGGATGGATATAAGTTATCATACTCAGGTAGCATGAGACATAGAAATGAGGTAGGTATCTTAGTAGATGAAGAACTTAGGGAGCAGGTGGTAGAGGTTAAAAGAGTCAGTGATAGGTTGATGTCTATTAAGTTGGTCACGGGAGAAACTACGTTGAACGTTATTAGTGTTTATGTTCCGCAATTAGGTTTGGACGAGGAAGAGAAAAAAGGCTTTTGGAGGTTTTGAATGAGATGGTGAGGGGCGTCCCGTGCACAGAGAAACTTTTCGTAAGAGGAGACTTCAATGGGCATATTGGGTCTTCGTTGAGAGGTTATAATGATGTGCATGGAAATTTTGATTTTGGGTAGAGGAATAAAGGAAGTGGTTCTCTTTTGGATTTTTCTAGGGCTTTTGGGTTGTGGATAACGAATTCGAGATTTTCGAAATGTTTCATAGTTCAATGGCCAAGACTCAGATAGACTTTTAGCTCCTTAAGAAGAGTGATAGAACACTATGTAAAGATTGTAAAGTCATACCTAGAGATAATATTTTGACTAAACATAAGTTATTGGTGATGAACTTGGTAATCAATAAAGGCTGAAAGAAGAGTGTGGAGGTTCGGCCTAATATTAAGTGGGATAGCTTGACTTTAGCTAATTCTTTGAAGATAGGGGAGAAGTTGAGAAGCAGGGGTCTTGGAAAAGTAGAGGGGATGTAGATAATATGTGGGGGACGATTGCCGATTGCATTAGGGAGATCGCTAGAGAGGTGTTAGCATCTTGAGAGGTCGATTTGGCAAACATCGAGGGGACTAGTGGTGGAATGAAGAGGTTAAGAGGAAGGTGGAGTCTAATAAGGTGGCTTATGCTAAATTAGTTGAGAGCAAGAATGATCAAGAGAGGCGGATGAATAAGGAAGAGTATAAGCTATAGCTAGGTGAGAGGCTAAGTTAGTGGTTACAGTGGATAAAATGATAGATTTTGAGAGCTTGTATATGGCTTTAAAGGAGAAAGGCAAGTATAAGTGCATCAAGGTTGAGGATGGTACTATGTTGGTTGAGGATGCCCTCATTAAAAAAAGATGGCAGTCCTATTTTCATAAACTTTTGAATGATAAGGGGGATAAAAGTTTCGTGTTTGGGGACTTGCAGAAATTGAAGAGTGTCACGACTATGGTTATTGTAGGCATATCGAGGTTAAGGAGGTCAAGAGGTCTATTCACAGGATGTGTCGAGGTAGGGCGATGGGGCCATACGATATTCTAGTAAATTTTTAGAACGCACTGGCGGGGCAGGTTTGGAGTGGTTGACAAGGTTCTTAACATTATTTTTAGGGTGGGAAGGATGCCTGAAGCATGGAGATGGAGTACAATGATACCATTGTAAAAGAACAAGGAAGACATCCAAAGTTGCAACAACTATAGAGGTATTAAGTTGTTGAGTCATACTATGAAGATTTGGGAAAGGGTGGTAGAGTTGAGGTTGAGAAGGAGCGTGATTATCGTTGAGAATCAGTTCTATTTTATTCTAGTTCGCTCAACTAATAAGGCCATTCACCTTGTGAGGAGATTAGTGGTGCAGTTTTAGGACATGAAGAAGGACTTTCACATAGTGTTTATTGATCTTGAGAAGGCTTATGACAGAGTTCCCAAGGAGATTCTCTGGAGGTGTTTGGAGGCTAGAGGGGTGCCTGTGGAGTAAACTTGGTCGATTTAGGACATGTATAATGGCTCAAAGACTCTCGTGAGGACGATAGGTGGAGATTCAAAGCATTTTTTTATTTTGGTAGGGTTGTATCAGGGTTTGACTCTTAGCCCTTTTTTATTTTCCTTGGTGATGAATGTTTTGACAAGACATATTCAAGAGAAGGTGCCTTGGTGTATGTTATTTACTGACAATGTGGTACTGCTTAACAAGACTCGAGGAGCAGTTAATGATAAGTTGGAGATTTTGAGACAAACCCTTGAGTCTAAAGGATTTCGGTTAAGTAGGACCAAGACGGAGTACTTGAAGTATAAGTTTAGTGATATGTCGTAGGAGGCTGACATGGTTGTGAAGCTAGACTCTCAGGCCATTCAGAAGAAGGAGAGTTTCAAGTATCTGGGGTCTATGATTTAAGGCAATGGTGAGATTGACGAGGATGTCACACATCATATTGGGGCTGGGTGGTTAAAATAAAGGCTCTCTTTGGGTGTTTTATGTGATAAGAAGATGCCCCCGAAGCTTAAAGGGAAATTCTACAGAGTGGCAGTTTGGCCGACTATGTTATATGGAGAGTATTATCTAGTTAAGAACTCCCACATCCAAAAGTTGAATGTGGCGGAGATGAGAATATTGCGATGGATGTGTGGCCATACTAGGAAAGATAAGGTAAAAAATGAGATTATTCGACAGAGGTAGGATTGGCCTCGGAGGAGGACAAGATACGAGAAGTAAGGTTACATTGATGCGAGCATGTGATGAAGAGGGACTTTGATGCTCCAGTGCGAAGGTGTGAGACACTGGCAATGGATGATTTTAGGTGGGATAGAGGTAGACCGAACAAATATTGGAGGGAGGTGATTAGGAAGGTGTGGAGAATGCCGATTAGGGTAGAGGGTTAGGGGTTGATAGTGTATCGGTAACAATAGGGGAGCATTCTTTATTTGTGTTTGAAGTTTCTTGTTCGTGGTGTTGAGTGATGTCTATGATTTCGGATAGATAGTTTTAGTATTATCTTGTGACTGTAGTATTATCTTATTGCTAGTGACGTTAGTTTATTTTGCATACTGTTCTAGTTTTTTTGCATTTATGTTTTGTGTTTGTTATACTGCTATCGGTCCTAACCCAGGGATCTGTCGGAATTAGACTCTGTACTTCATCTTAGGTAGTGGTATGATCTGCGTACACTCTACCCTGCCCAGACCCCTCTATGTAGGAATCCACTGGGTATGTTGTTATTGTTGTTTTTGTATCATGTTATTTTATAAAATATTAAATTACTTGTGGTCTCTTGTTATATTCTAATTCTCCTGTAATACTTTCTTCCCTACAAATAATATTTTTAAAAAATTATCCAATTATGTGATTAAGAACTTTAATAATTATAAATTTTTTTAATAAAATATATTTAATATATCGGTCATTAAATTATATTAATTATAACATCAAAAATATAATATAAATTATATTTTAAAATTTAATTATTATTATTATTTATATGTAGAGCTGTTTGGATCCGAGCTTAATACGGAATACGGATTTAATGAAACTAGCATTTATATATTCTAGACAACTTATTTGTCCCTTTTAATCCAAAGTCCCTATAGTACTACTATAATTTTCTTGAATAGCATAACTATGTTCATCCATATTTGGGCCCTAAAAGCGGTCCATCAAACCACTTGAGAAAGGCTACAGGGTCATCTATTTGGTAGATTGGTTTTTATGGGCCTTCTTTGGGGTCTCGAGGGTTATTCTATGTTAATAGGAGTAAAAGTAAGCTACACCAACTACTAATATTTGAATATTAACTATGTAGGACTTAATTACCTGCATAACTCACTGCTAAATCAACTACCAAGCAATACGTTAATACAGGCATAAATAATATATAGATTTCCACATCGATAATCCCTACAGTACAAAAACTTGTATAACTCTAATTGTGGCTCCTTTGTTATTTACTTTTGGCTTCTTAGGTTTAAGTGGGTAAACAGATGGAAAGAGAAAAGAAAAAGCTCTCACATCTAGTTTCCCTAGAAGCACATTTTTAGAAGAAGGGCGCTATTGAAGCAACTCATTTTCAAATTCGAACAATCTTTTATTTTGTTCCTCCTCAGAAACAAAGCATGAGTCGGGGCAGCCATTTCCTTTTCTTACAGCAGATGAAGAACAAGGAGAACACTGTAATTTTAAAACCAGGCTTTAAATCTCATAAACAAAATAAGAAATCATGAGAGAAAAAAGGGAAAAACAAAGTGCAAAAAGACCTCACCAGTACTAGGATACAAAGGCTGAGAGAGAGGGGAAGAAGGGTTATATGAAAAATGGAACGAATACAGCAGTGGCAAAGCACATCTATCAATTTTTTTTAAAAACACACCAGCTACATCACCGATGTTTCAAAATCAAGGCAACTTTTTGTACTATCCAGAAAAAAAATTCAAAGTTTGAGAGTAGGATTGTGGTTGTCTTAACTGCGTAAATTATTTGCCCTCTTAAAATTGTGTCCAATTGAAAGAAATATAAAAATGAAGATTTTAAGAGGGCAAACCAATTTACGTAGTTAAGACAACCTCAGTCCTACTCACACACTTTGAAATTTTTTTCTGAACAGGATAAAAAGTTTCCTTGATTTTGAAACATCGGTGATGTAGCTAGTGTGTTTTTAAAGAATATTTGATAGATGTGTTCTGCCTCCATTGTATTCGTTCCATTTTTAATATAACCCTCCTTCCTCTCTCTCTCTCATCCTTTGTATCCTACTACTGCTGAGGTCTTTTGCACTTTGTTTTTCCCCTTTTGCTCTCATGATTTCTTATTTTGTTTTTGAAATTTAAAGCCCGGTAATTACAGTTTTCTTCTTGTTCTTCATTTCCTGTGAGAAAAGAAAATGGTTGCCCCGGCTCATTATTTTGTTTCTGAGGAGGAACAAAACAAAAGACTGCTTGAATCTGAAAATGAGTTGCTTCAACAGCACCCTTCTTCTAAAGAGGTGCTTCTGGGGAAACTAGATGTGAGAGTCTTTTCTTTTCTCTTTTCATCTGTATACCCACTTAAACCTAAGAACCAAAAAGTAAATAATGAAAGGGCCTCAATTAGAGTTATGAAGATTTTTTTAATTTAGGGATTATCTATATGTTATTTATGCAGGTAGTAGCATATTTTTTTTGTAGTTAGTTTAGCAGTGAGTTATGCAGGTAATTGAGTCCTACAAAAGTAATTCACTATGTTAATAGAAATATATGAATTTGAAAATAGTAGGCTTTGAAAATTTTAAAAATAATTCATTAGTTTAAAATTAAAAAATCATAGTTGGAAAGACCTAAAACATCTCTAATTATATCATAAATTTATATATTTCAAATATATTTAAATATTAAATAAAATATACTAATAATTAAAAGATAACTTATAATATTAGTAGTGGTAGAACATACATATCTACTACTACTACTACTACTACTACTACTACTACTACTACTAATAATAATAATAATAATAATAATAATAATAATAATACATCATTTACTTTCAAAAATATGTGGTTGATCTCAAATATCTTTTTAATTCAATTATAACATTATAAGATAAATCTGCATTATGTTGGGATAATAGACTGCAAAAACTGTAAAGAGCAGAGGTTGAAAGTAAGAGGACTCAATATATGCTGAAACACAACTTTTTCTGTTTATATATAAAAAATTGAAGATAAGCCTTTATATAGACTTATAAAACAAATAAACCACTAAGTTACCAACTATCCACTAACTAAGCAACTAACTCCATTATCTGTTAACTAAAAATATACTGCAGCATGATTGCTAACAATCCATAAAAATAGAAAACTACTAACAACTTGAATTTGACTTGGTCATACATTGAATTAGTCTTCAATACTCCCCCTTAATTCAAAGTTACAGACACCAAGAAAAGCCCTAAATTAAATAAACTTATCAAGAGTTCGTTAGTATATCAGCTAATTGCTTATGAGTGTTGCAATGCTTCAGTATCATTTCCTCTTTTGCTACCAAATCACGAATGAAATGAAAATGGACATCAATGTGCTTAGTTCTTCTGTGAAAACTTGGATTATTTGTCATGGAGATCGATGCTTTGTTGTCATAGTATATCTCTGTTGCACTTTCTTGCTTATGCTAAAGTTCTGCTAGCATCCTACTAAGCCAGATGGCTTGATGAGCTGCTGAAGTTCCTGCAATGTACTCATCTTCTAAGGTTGATAGCGTTGTTGTAGCTTGTTTATTTGAACTCCAAGTCACCACACCTGAACCTAAAGTGAAAACATGAGCTAAAACGCTCTGTCTATCGTCCAACGAACCTGTATAGTCACTATCAGTGAACCCGCATAATCTAAAATTGGAAACTTGTGAATACCAAATACCATAGTCCATAGTTCCAGCTATACAACGCAGAACCTTTTTTGCTGCTCCAAAATAAACCTTTGAAGGTTGTTGCATGAACCAGGAAATGACACCAACAGAGAATGCAATATCGGGGCGAGTGTGGGTTAGGTAAATCAAACCTCCAACTAGGCTTCTGAAACTTCTAGCATCATCCATCTCTTCTCCTTCATTAAGCCGCAATTTTTCACCAACATTCATAAGTGTAACTGCAGGTTTGCAATTAAGCAAACCAAATTTTACGAGAAGGTCCCTAGCATATTTCCTTTGTGATAGAAATATTCCATCTTCAGCTTGATAGACTTCAAGGCCAAGAAAGTAATGTAATATATTCATATCTCTCTTGTTTACATACAATGTGGCTTCATTCTCACTTCTCATATATCCCTTTGTCTAAAGATACCCATCGATTTTGCTATACCAGGCTCGAAGGGCTTGCTTCAAACCATATAATGCCTTTTTTAGCTTGTAGACCTTTGTTTCATCGCCCTTATTTATGAAACCCTCTGGTTGTGCTACGTAGACCTCTTCTTGTAAGTCTCCATTGAGAAATGCCGACTTGACATCAAATTAATAAACTAGCCATTATGACTGCGCAGCCAATGCTAGAACAAGTCTAACAGTTTCAAACTGAGAAACTGGAGAAAATGTTTCTTCAAAATCTATACCATATTGCTGCGCATATCGTTTTTCCACAAGACAAGCTTTATGCTTCTGTAGGCTCCCATCCACTGCAAACTTTGTCTTGAAGATCCACTTCAAGCCAATTGCATTTTTGTTTTCCGGTAATTCCACCATCTCCCATGTGCCATTCTTTTCGATAGAATTTATCTCTTCAACCATCGCACTCTACCACTCTTTCTTTTCAGCTACTTCTCCATAATATGTAGGATCTGAAATAGGAAAATAAAATTGACAAGATATATACATTTAATTAGCATACTTGGGATTCAACTTTGTAGGCCTTGTTGATCTTCTTAATGGAATTGGCTCATCTGGAGACTCTTAGAGAGTTGTATTTAAAGAGGTTTTGCTCGGTGAAGCCGAAGAAGATGAATCCGAGGAAGTTGTAGAAGAACCCATTTCTATAGCTGCAACATTTGGTTGTTGAATTCCATCAAAAGTGATTCCATTCGGCATAGGAATCTGCTCTGGCATCTTACCATTGCTTCTACTCCAATTCCAACTTGCCGTTTCATCAAATACTACATCCCTTCTAATTAAAATATTTCTACCAAGGGGGTTATACAATCTATATGCTTTGGATTGTGTACAATAACCAATAAAAATGCATTTTTCAGATTTCTCATCCAACTTATGACGGAATTGAGAATTTATCAAAGCATAAGCAATACAACCAAATATTCTTAAATAGCTTACAGATGGTTTTCTACCCCGCCAAGCTTCAAATGGAGTTTGATTTAGAACAGCCCTTGTGGGAGATAGATTCAATAAATGGACTGATGTCGCCATAGCTTTAGTCCGAAAATGATTCGAAAGTCCCTTTGCCTGCAACATGCTTCTTGCCATCTCCACAACAGTGCAATTTTTCCTCTCAATGACACCATTTTGCTCTGGTGTATATGGTGTTGTTAGCTCCCTATGGATGCCACTTTATTCACAAAAGAAATTAAATTCCTTGGACAAGAACTCGCCGCCTCTATCAGTGCAAAAGGTTTTGATGGACAGACCACTTTGTTTCTCAACCATGGCTTTGAATTGCTTGAATTTCTGAAATGTTTCTAATTTACTTTCCAAAAAATAGACCCAACTTATGCGACTATAATCATAGTAAAGAGTAGAAAATAACGACTACCACTAAAAGATGTAGTATGCATAAGTCCACATAAATCAGCATGTATTAATTCAAGACATTTTGAAGCCCTCCAAGCCTTTCCAATAGGAAAAGATTTTTTAGTTTGTTTTCCATAAATGCATCCTTCACACAATTCAATAGAATCAATTTTTGGTAGTCCAAGAACCATACCTTTGTCAACGTGCTATTTCAAGCCTTTTACGTTAAGGTGACTGTACCTCAGATGCCACAACTTTGAGTCATTTTTTGCACTTGTAGGAAGGACAAAATTTTCCATATTGGAAACATCCAACGGAAACATATTATTTGGCGTCATGGTGATGCGAACCTTTTTTCCTGACTTGTTATTTGTAATGACACATGCCTCGTCATCGAACCAAAGAGAATATCCAACAGTCATTAGTTGTCCAACTCTTATCAAATTGTATCCTAGATCAGGTACAAACTGAACATTATCCAACACTTTTACTTTGTCATGGCTAGTGTCGACAATCACCTTGCCTTTTCCTTCAACCTGCATCTCTTTTGTATTAGAAAGTTGCTCCTTCTTTCTTTGCTTCTCATCAATCTCTTGGAACATAGATTTGGTGCCCGTCATATGATTTGAACAACCACTATCTACAAACCATAAATCACTTGACGTATGATCTGTATCAATGCAAGCAAAGAGATAATTTTCTTCCTCATTTTCTCCTGCCGCAAAGTTTATTTTCTGGTCTTTATACCAGCAGTTAGCCCATATATGCTCGTAGCGCTGACAGTGATGACATTGAATGCCATTTTTTTGGTTAATTTGCTCATTGGACTGCTTGTTCTTGTCATTCCTTTCTCTGCCTCGTCCATAACCACGACCACTACCACAGCGGAATCCTCTTCTTCCTCGGCCTCTGCTTGCTGGACCATTGTTTTCTGCATACTTGGTTGTAGCATCCTTTACCTGGAATGCCTTCTCTTCATTCTTTTCAGTAGATCGATTGAGTCTCGCCTCATGAGCTTGAAGAGATCCCGTCAATTGATCGAAGGAAAATACTGAAAGATCCTTAGAGTTTTCAATCACAGCAACTACATGATCAAATTTTCTAGTCAAGCTTCGCAATATCTTTTCCACAATGGCCTAGTCAGTAACTTTCTCGCCATTGGATCGTATTTTGCTAACAATTTCCACTGCTTTGGACAAAAAATCAGCAATAGATTCCCCACTTTTCATCATCAAGGTTTCAAAGTCACGCCGAAGTCTTACTACAATGACCTTTGAATCACCTTGAAACTCCTTCTATAGAATGGACCAAGCATGCTTTAACGTGGTTGCTGCCGCAATCCATGAAAAAAAATACTATCATGGATAGCTTGTTGGATAAACACCAGCGCCTTAGCATTTTTTTTCTTGTTGTTTCGCAGTCTATCTCCTTCATCGGGATCTGCAAATCCAATTTTTACCAAGTCCCAAAGATTTTGAGATTTGAGTATAGTTCTCATACGAATACTCCAGAATTCGTAACTTTCTTCCGTAAAGATGGGAATGAGTGGTTGTGTCACACCCGAGGAATTTCTGCTACTTGCCATGGCTCTTGATACAACAGATGTTGAGATAATAGACTGCAAAAACCGTAAAGAGCAAAGGTTGAAAGTAAGAGGACTCAATATATGCTGAAATACAGCTTTTTCTGTATATATAAAAAAAAAACTGAAGATAAGCCTTAATATAGACTTATAAAACAAATAAACGACTAACTAAGTTACCAACTATCCACTAACTAAGAAACTAACTCCATTATCTGTTAACTAAAAATATACTGCAGCATGAACAGTCCATAAAAATAGGAAACTACTAACAACTTGAATTTGACTTGGTCATACATTGAATTAGTCTTCAATACATTATATTTGCTGAAAGGTAAATAGCAAAGATAATTAAAAGTAATAATGTAATACCCTGAGATTCGAACCAATAGTGCCACCATGACTCAAGCCCATGAGAAATAAATTATAGTGTTTTGGTTGTTTTCTGGTCAAGGGTGATGTGTATTAAGGCTTTAATGATTTCCTAATGCTTGGGCGAATCAAAACATTCTTTACCGATAGAATTCTGGAGAAGGATTTTGGCATAGTCAACTTCAAATAAGCATATCTCCCGTTGTACCATGAATTATTGAGCTCATGACCTATCAAAAGATATATAATTGAATTAGCTTACCAGCGATACACATTTTGTCAAAATTCGATATCGGAGCAAAGAGTTATATTTATTTTACTCCAACGTGTCAGCCTGGAAAATCCGTGACGACCTTTTGTGACGACTTGTCACAAGCCTGACGGCCCGTCACAAAATGTCATCACCTTAAGGCAGAAAGTCACAAAGTCCACCCATTTTGTGATGACAATTCGTGACGGCCTATCACGGGCCTGACAGCTTATCACAGATGTCGTCAGCTATTTTTTTCAGCAATTGATGGACGATTTTTACAAGGGTATTTTAGTCATTTCCCATTTTTTGAGGCCTCTATATATATGAGAATCCTCATCCAAAACCTAATTTCTTTATTTCTCTCTTCCAATTCTCTTAAGAAATATATCTAGGGTTTGATTTAAGGAAATTAATCTTTCGAAAATCATCCATAAATCTTCAAGATTCCTTCAAGAATCAATTTCCTCAGAGAGTGGGCTTCAAGAGTTTTTTTATTACAAGTGTGAGTAAAGTCTCAAGCACTAGAGTTCAACCAATTTCAAATATTAAGGTATGTAGGGTTTTGAAAAAGAGCAATTCTTTCATTCTTGTGCTCAAAGCTTTGATTTTTATTATGGATTTATATGATTTTCCAAGTGGGTTTATACCCAAATTACCTCATCATGAGATTATGAGAATATAAATTGTTCAAGCTTTGTTATACATGATTATTTTACAATTTCCAAGTTATGACTTGATATTTAATATTGTAAATTTCAAGTTTCTACCATGAGTTGATATTTCAAGTGCTTTCAAGATATGTGTCAAACTTTAAGCTTCCTTATGACAAATTGGATTATTGAGTATATTGATTCAAAAGAATTGAGTTGTTACAATGATTCTTGATATTTCCTCAAAGTTATTGATGTTGCCATGACTTAATGAATTGATGCATTTTGATATTGAGAAAGATTGATTTGATTTGAGTAGAGTTAGGAATCCACAAATTGATTATGATTTAATAAATGAGAAAGAGATTTGATTTGGTCTTCATGATAGACCCTTGTGTGTTTGTGGTAGATTTCCTAACGCGTTCTGAGCTTGTGTCTGGGAGTAGTATTTAGCAACAAGCGGGAAATGTGGAATTTTCCCTGAAACTACGTGCCACCGTAGCTTTGATATTGATAATTGTGGGCCGGAGGCTGAGTATGAGATTGTGATCACTAAATTTAGGTTGTACTCCCTGGCAAGAGTACGATGCTCCCGCCAATGTGGCGTTCTCTCCTTAGGAGGGTAAAACATTGGACTCCATGTAGCTCACATGGTTTATGTCAGTTAGAAGAACCTCCCATGTCCAGAAGATTCAAGTTTCTTGAATTACAGAGTCACACCAAGTCTTGAGTTAAAGAGTTGAGTTGTTTATGATGATTTATCAGGTTTTTATCATATTATTTATTTTCGATGAGATCATGAAAAGTTTGTTTCAATCTAACTCAAGCCAAGTGAGCCATCATTGTACATATGCATATTTTCATGAAATTGATAACGATATTTACATTGTTGCATGCACCCCCACATACTCAGTACATTCCAAATTAAAATCAAATAGAGATATTGAAAAATAAATAAAATAATTACTGAGTAATAATATAACTCACTAAATAACAATATTAACCTAATTTTGTTTTAATTGATCACAATAAAACACAAAGAAATTTCAATGTTTAGTCCATTAAAAGTAAAATAAACGCTTTAAAGAAAACTCTCTTGGCATTTATGGTGAATTCAACATCGCCACATCATCTTCATCAAACATATTTGATTTCTTAAAAAAATTATATTTTATATGTTAATTATTTATATATTTTATAAATATAATTAATATTTAAATATATATATATGATGGTTCATATAGAATTTGAGTTTAGACTCCTTTTTCTATTCTTAGTACTATATTTTATTTTTTAATTATTTTTATTTGAACCACGGGTTACCCAAACCCATATTGCTCAAGCCGACGGGTCAATAGACTTATTCATAATGGGCTAAAAAGCCCTATGCTTAAATGGGCTATAAAAATTGTAGCCCAGCCCTATCAAATTATAGTCTGGGCCGGGCCATCCCAACAAGTCTGACCTATATTGACGGTTTTAACCGTTCATCTAAGATAGTGGTTATTCTATCAAATTTTTTGAATTTAACGTTGGGAGGATTCCACTCAACGTTAATGATTTGGTTTTGCTTGATTGGGGTATTCTTTTGAGTAAGATGTTTATACTCAACAGCTTGGGAGTAAGCATGGTTGAAATTGGGATGGTCCCTTTTGTTATTGAAGGTATTAGAATTCCTGGTGTTCTAGATTGTCTAAAGGCTGAAAGGAATGATGTCGTGCCAGTGGATTAGTATGTTGAATTGGGAGTGTTGGAGAGATCTCCAGATAGTGTGCCAGTAAAAGGGTAGGAGACTGGTAATAGGAGGTTGTTTGGACTGGGTCATCTTGTGGATAGTTTGCACTCCAAAATCATTGAGTATGGGACACTTAAAGAGAATATGGGATTTTTCTTCCTGGTGATGATTGCAGATAGCACAACTAGTATTTTATCTCACTCTTCTCTTGGAGAGGTTGAGGTTATTGGGGAACCTATTATGCTGGCTTAGCCAAAGAAAGGTTTTGACTTTTTAGCAGATTTATCCTTCTATATCCAGTTGAAATTAGAGGAGATCAGAGGTTTTGGCTATACGATTGTAAAAACTTCTGCTGGAGAACAGACAATTACCAGTGAGATTCCAAATGAGCTCATTAGTATGGGCTCTTGGATTGGGGAAAACAGAGTTGGTGAAATTTTGGATGAGATCCTCAGGGATTTCAATCGGAAGATCCTTATTGTTCCAAGAGGAGGCAGTTTTACAAATTTCCCAACCCACAAAGACACTTTTCCAAGTTCTAAAGTTGTTGGCTTTGAGGGATATGCCATGGGGGCTAATTTATTTTAAATAATTTTTGCCCAGAGACTGTTGGGATGCTTGTAAAGTCTCCAGGCTAGACTGGATAACATAATGGTGTTCCTAATGCAAGCTTTCTGGAGGCCCAGACCCCATTAGCTTTAGCATTAGTCAAGGTTTCCCAATTGATTAGATACGTTTTCTTATTATTAGGGGTGGTGCCCTAGAGAAAGTTCTATTGGGTTTTATCAATCAATTAGTGGATTTTAGAGAGGATCAAGATGAATTACATGACATGAGTGGGAATACTAGCAAGGGAGGACTTGGTAAGGGTGATTCTGCCAGCCATATTGAGGAATTTGGTTTTCCATCTAGCCAACTTAGTGCTGAGATTGTCTAGGATGAATTGGATATCTCTATTGCAAGGTTTTTTGTGGAAGACCGAGAAACCAAGATATTTGCCAAACTTGTCTTTGGATTAGATGCCTAAGATGTGAGACAAACTATCTTTGGTCTCCTGAGCTCAACTTCTAGAGAAGATTACTTTAGATTTGAGAGTGTTAATTTTTTGGCCAAAGTGGAAGGTGAAGCTGCTAAGAGTGGCTCGGATGGTTTCACAGTTTCTTTCATTAGCAATAGCACATAGAGTTAGATCATCAGCAAAGAAAAGCTGAGAGATTTTGGGCCCTTTCCTACTGATTGAGATGGGCCAATATCATATATCTCGTCTTTTATCACGGGATCTGGAAGGTAGGGTTTTTTTGATAACTAAAAAATAATAAAATGTACCACTAATGCCTCCATAGTAGCAAAGTCTTCTGAAGCATCCAATGAAAGTTTAGAGACTCTCTTCTCGGCTATAGCTCTTGGTGAATCTCTTGCTGAAATTGATGAAAATTCTACACCGTCATTTGGACCTATTTTGTCATCTTTCTCCTTTTCACATCTCTTTATAAAAGTCATTATTGGATCCTCCCATAACAATTTAAGTGATTGATCTAAGAATAGAGCAATTTTTTCAGGTGCAACATGCAATGGAATCTCACCAGAGTTGGCATTTGCAAGCAAGTTGGAAGATCAGGTAAGGAAGGACCAACATCCTTCAAAATAAACAAGATTCAAGATGGATCATTTTGAAACATCATTCTTCCCTAGCTATATGCAAGGAACATGTTGATAATAATAGATATCACAATCTAGGTCCAGCTGCTTGGTTAGATAGTAACTCAAGAATCTCTTATCAATTCCTTTTTCTCAAGAACCCCCAAAAATAAATAACACTCGAGCAGAAAAAGGTAAACTCAGACACAATAAATGTTGATTGTATGAGAGATTATACAAAGTGGAGTTTGTACATATACTCAAATTTAGGCCAAAATTGGGAAAAAATTGACTGACATGAATAAACACTCCAAATTGTAATCTCCACTAGGATTCACTCACATTAATTGCATTTTTCTTAAATGTTGGGTTTAAAATCCTTAAGTTTTTTAGGGTGGTTGTGCCTTTTTCAGGTAATGTTACTTGAACAGTTATGTTGCTTTGGCATTGAACTAATGAACTCTACGTGGCATAACAAACTAAAGAAAGACCCAAAAGTTTTGTTTCAAACAGTTCAAGAAAGAATCTTTTGACTTGTTAAAACAAAGAAATAGAGCCACATTTGTTGAACTGTTTTGTCCCTACAGTTGAACTAAGAGCACCATGAGTGGACAAATCAGTCCAAGAAATGTGGCTCCATTTCTTTGTTTCAAAAAGACAGAAGATTCTTTCTTGAACTGTTTGAGACAAAACTTGTGTCATTCTTCAGTTTATTATGCCACGTAGAGTTCATTAGTTCATGTCCAAAATAACATAATTGTTCAAGTAACAATACCTGAGAAAAGCACAAACACCTTGAAAAAACTTAAGGATTTTAAACCCAAAATTTGAGAAAAATGCAATAAATGTGAGTGAATCCAAGTGGAGATTACAATTTGAAGTATTTATTCACGTCAGTCAATTTTTTTCCTAATTTTGGTCCTAAATTTGACTATATATATAAACCCCACTTTGTATAACCTCTCATACAATCAGCATTTGTTGTGTCTGAGTTTACTTTTTTCTTCTCGAGTGTTATTTATTTTTTAGGGTTCTTAAGAAAGGGGAATTGATAAAAGATTCTTGAGTTACTATCTAACCTAACAGTTGGACCTAGATTATGATACCTATTACTATCAACATGTTCGTTGCACATAGATAGGGAAAAGGGATCAGTCAAAATGATCCATCTTGAATCTTGTATATTTTGAAGGAAGTTGGTCCATCCTTACCTGGATCTTCCAATTTGCCTGCAAATGCCGACACTGGTGAGCTTCCACCACAAGCTGCACCTGAAAAAGTTGCTCCATTCTTAGATCAATCACTTAAATTGCTAGGGAAAGATCCAATAATGACTTTTATAAAGAGAACTGAAAATGAGAAAAATGACAAAATAGGTCAAAATGATGGTGAATAATTTTCATCAATTTCAGCAAGAGATTCACCAAAGCAATAGCCGAGAAGAGAGTCTCTCAACTTTCATTGGATGCTTCAGAAGATTTTGTTGCTGCAGAGGCATTAGTGGTACATTTTTTTTGTTATAAAAAAATGTGGTTATAAAAAAAAAAACTACCTGCCAGATCTCATGAAAAAATACGGTAGTCATCGATTGATGAATCAGGAGCTGAGTAAATCAAACTATTTATATCAATTGGGTCAACTCATTTAGGAATTTTTGTATTTATGAAAAGTATTTATTCTGCACCTTGGTTCTGAACATATTATACACATAAATAGAATTATGCTTGCATTGGTCTTTGTCTTCTCAATGAACAAATAAAGAAGGTATTAAGGGGTCATTTCGTAGCTGGATTAGCAACGAGTTATGTAGGAAGCCTACATAAGTAATTCCAGGTTTGGTAGCTACTTAGGAGTTAATATAATGTATAAAATTAATATGTTGTTTGGTCTACCATTCTTTTTTATGCGAAAGGAGTAGTACTTTTCCAAAATTGGACAGCCTTAATAATAGAAAAAATCACCACTCAAAGTGCTCTTAGTTCAACTGTAGGGAGAAAACAAGCCAACAAATGTGACTCTATTTCTTTGTTTCAGAAGGACAAAAGATTCTTTCTTGAACTATTTGAAATAAAAATGTTATGTCTTTCTTCAGTTTGCAATGCCGCATAAAGTTCATTTGTTCAATGCCAAAATAGAATATTAAGTAACTGTTGAGAATATAATTAAATAGTAAAAGTGTACTCTCTCTAATAGTTAAACTTTTAGATGAGATAGTAACACACTTCAGCATGGTATCAGAGTCAGGCCTACCCAATTCATTATTTTCAATGTTGAGTCCCCCATCTTATATTGCCTATGCTTCAGATGTTCAGTCTTGGCGTGAAAGGAGAGGGAGGGGAGAGTCCTACATCGGTGGATTAAAGAGTCCTTAGTCTCCTATGATCTTGGGAAATCCTCACCTTATGAGCTAGCTTTTGACATTGAGTTAGGTCCAAGGTTCATTTCATTATCATGGTATCAGAGTCCATCATCTTTTTCTATTGCTTTCATGTTTGTTAAAGTTAATTATAACGATTTCTTTTTATGAATTCAAGTGTTAATTTTCTCAGAAAGATTTCTTTGAAAATATATTACTGAATGTTTAATCTTAATCTTTGTATATGCTTTCATCGTCATCTTTAATGGTGTATTCTTATATATTTTATTTCATTTCGATGATGAATTAATCCCCTACGTCTCAAATTATTTTCAATAGATAACAAAAAGCATAATTTATTGGAGGGATATAAAATGCTTGAACTTAATCAGGTAAATATTTTTACAAAAAATTTAAGATAATAAAACACTAATTAGTAGCTATTAGTTCATTTTGAGCTTAAAAAATAGATAATTTTATTTGATATGATTATTTGACATTAGTAATAGCATGTATGCTAAAATAAATTGATAATTGAAATTTTATCAGTAAATAAAAGATATTTTCTAATAGCATTTGTGTATACTTAACACAAAATTATAAATTGCATTGAGGCAAAGTGATGGATGAGGGGAAGAACAAGAGATTATGGTGGTTGAGATGGGGTAGGGGTGAGCTAGGTAGGTGGGGTAGGCGGGGTGGTGGTGTAGGTAGGGTTAGAGTTGTGGAGTAGAAAAAAAGATTCTTAAAATATAAAAAAAATTATTTTTCTTGGGAGTTAGGACAGAAGGATCGAAAGATTTTTTTTTTAGAAAAAAATCAAAAATAATTTTTTTTTTTGTATGTGTATTAGGTAGGGTGTGAATGGGTATTGGGGAGTAGGGGTGGGTGCCATATAAAATTTTATTTTAAAGAAAAAATAAAATATTTTTTTGTTGGTGGAGGGTGGCTTGGGGATAAGAGATGGGTAATGTGAGAAAAATATTTTACAAAAAATCTGATAAAGTAAAATATAATAAAAACTAGGGAGGCGGGGTGGTGGCTGTAGGGTAAGGCTAGGAGGTGGGTGTAGTATTTGGTGGGGTGGGGATTTTGAGAGTGATTTGAGAGATCTTAATTAAATTAACTTAGTAGATACATTAAGATGTATACATAAAATAATTAAAGATATTAATCATAAAATTGATCATTGTAAAAATAATGAGCAATAGAACAATATCTGAAAATTTAAAATAAACTAATAAATTTTATGCACTTAATTTTTGAATTGAGACTAAATGAAATTTACGATTTGAAATTAGAATTTTCGTAATTGATACAAGTAAGTACTTTTAGTGTTTGAAATACAATTGAAGAAATCTTAGGAGTGTCGTCATTATGGTTATTGCAGGCATATAAAGGTTGGGGAGGTCAAGGGAGCTATTCGCAGGATGCAGCGGGGTAAGGTAACGGGGAAAGACGAAATTCTAGTGGATTTTTGGAAGAGCATTAGTGGGGTAGGTTTGGAGTGGTTGACAAGGTTATTTAATAGTATTTTAGGGCGACGAAGATGCCTGAAGCGTGGAGGTGGAGTACTATGATTCCAGTGTATAAGAAAAAGAGAGACATCCAGAGTTGCAAAAACTATAAAGGTATTAAGTTGTTGAGTCATACTGTGAAGGTTTGGGAAAAGGTGTTAAAGTTGAGGATGATAAGGATCGTGACGATCTCTAAGAATCAGTTTGGTTTCATGCCAGGGTGCTCGATCGCTGAGGTCATTCACCTTGTGAGGAGATTAGTGAAGCAGTTTTGGGAGAGGAAGAAGGACTTGCACATGGTGTTTATTGATCTTGAGAAGTCATATGACAGAGTTTCCAGGGAGATTCTGTGGAGATGCTTAGAGGCTAAGGGAGGCTCTTGGCGTACACTAGGTCGATTCAGGATATGAATGATGGGGATTAAACTCGTGTGAGGACGGTAGGTGGAGATTCGGAGCATTTTTGAATTTTGACAGGGTTACACCAGGGTTAGACTCTTAGCCCATTTTTATTTGCCTTGGTGATGGATGTTTTAACATGACATATTCAAGAAAAAGGTAACTTGGTGTATGTTATTTATAGATGATGATGAGACTCGGAGAGAAGTTAATGATAAGTTGGAGATTTGGAGACAAACGCTTGAGTCTAAAGGATTTTGATTAAGTAGAACCTAGACAGAGTACTTGGAGTATAAGTTCAGTGATGTGTCGCATGAGGCTAGAGTGGTTGTGAAGATAGACTCTCAGGCCTTTCATAAGAGGGAGAGTTTCAAGTATCTAGAGTCTATGATTCAGGGCAATGATGAGATTAATGAAATTGTAACGCATCATATTGGGGCAGGGTGGTTGAAATGAAGTCTCACTTCAGGAGTTCTATATGATTAGAAGGTGCCCTCAAAACTTAAAGGCAAGTTCTACAGAGTGGTAGTCCGGCCGGCTATGTTGTATGTAGTGGTGTGTTAGCCAGTTAAGAATTCCCACATCTAAAAATTGAAGGTGGCAGAGATAATAATATTACGATGTATGTGTGGACATACCAGGAAAGATAAGGTGAGGAATGAAATTATTCGAGAGAAGGTAAGAGTTCCTTCGGTGGAGGACAAAATGCAAAATGTGAGGTTACGTAGGTTTGGCCACGTGATGAAGTGGGGCTCTAATTCTTCAGTACGGAGGTGTGAAATACTGGTTATGGATGTTTTTAGGCGGGGTAGAGGTAGACCAAAGAAATATGAGTGGGACCGAACACAAAACGAAACCTAGTGCATTTGTGTGCTATAACTCATAGTTTTGGAGGTAGGCCCAGGGTTTGAGCATGTTTTGGGGTGAAAATGGAATGGGGGCTCCTAGGCAGGCTGAAGAGCGAGAGAGTGTGGACCTTTCGGTTTGGCGGCACCATTTGGGTGGTCAAACGAGATGAAATGATGCAAATAGACCATTTTTGAGCCAAATCGATGTGTTATAGCTCACGATTTTAGGGGTGGGCTAAGGACCCAAATATATTTTGGACTTAAAATCAATCAAGGGCTCCCAGGCAGGCTGAGAAGTGGGGTAGAGTGGGTCGCTGGGGTCGGTGGGGCCGTTTGGGTGGTCAAACGGGCTAAACGATGTGAACAGACCATTTTCAAGCCATATTAGTGTGTTATAGCTCAAGATTCTTGAGGTGGGCCCAAGCCCCAGACATGTTTTAGATCAAAAATCAAGCGAGGGCTCTCAAACAGGCTGAGAAGAGAGAGTGTGTGGTCTTTTGGGGTTTACAGGGCTGTTTGGGTGGTCAAACAGGTAAAACGGGATGAATAGGTAATTTTCTAGCTAAATCGGTGAGCTATAGCTTATGGTTTTTAAGGTGGGCTTGGGGATTGATCCTATTTTAGGTTAAAAATTAGTCGGGGGCTCCCAGACAGGAAAAAGATCGGGAGAATATGGGTCATTGGGTTCGACGGGGCCGTTTGAGTGGTCAAACGGGCTGAATGATGCGAATGAAGCATTTTTAGGCCAAATCGGTGTGTTATAGATCATAGTTTTAGCAGTACGCCTTGGGCTCGGGCATGTTTTGGGAAAAAAATTGACCGGGGTTCCTAGGCATGCTGAGGAGCGGGGAAGTGTGGGTCGTTAGGGTCGGCGGGGCCATTTAAGTGGTAAAACGAGTGAAACGGCATGAATGAACCATTTTCTGGTCAAATTGGTATGCTATAGCTCACGGTTTTGGAGGTGAGCCCAACGCCCAGGCATATTTTAGGCTAAAAATTGATCGAAGGCTCCCAGACATGCTGTGGAATAAGGGTGTATGGGTCATTGGGGTCGGCGGTGGTCGGTAGGGCTATTTGGTTGGTCAAACAGGCAAAAGGACGCGAACGGACCATTTTTGAGCAAAATCGGTGTGATATATCCCACGATTTCGAAGGCGAGTGAAGGGAACGGGCATGGTTTGGGTCAAAAATTGATCGGGAGCTCTCGAGCAAGCTGAGAAGTGGGGGAATGTGGGTGGTTGGGGTCGACGGGGCCGTTTCGAGGGTCAAAAGGATGAATCGGCATAAACGGGCCATTTTTGGGCTAAATTGGTATGCTATACCTCACGGTTCTGAGAGTGGGCCGATGTTTGGTCATATTTTTTGGGCCAAATATCAATCAAGGGAACACAGGCAGGTTGAGGAGCGAGGGAGTCAGGGTTGTTTGGGTCGACGGGTCCGTTTGGGTGATCAAACAAGCGAAACTACGCCAACGGGCCATTTTTTAGGCCTAATCGGTGTGCCATAGCTCACGGTTCTAGTGTGTGCTCGGGGACCGGGCGTGTTTGGCCTAAAAATCAATCGAGGGCTCCTAGGCAGGTTGATAATTGAGGGAGTGTGGGCTGTTGGGGTTGGTGGGGCTGTTTAGGTGGTTAAACAGGCAAAACGACATGAACG
Organism: Capsicum annuum; assembly: GCF_002878395.1. Taxonomy (NCBI): domain Eukaryota; kingdom Viridiplantae; phylum Streptophyta; class Magnoliopsida; order Solanales; family Solanaceae; genus Capsicum; species Capsicum annuum. The sequence goes on from NW_025849966.1 coordinate 84,281, forward strand.
GGCCATTTTTGGGCCAAATCGATATGATATAGCTCATATTTTCGAGGGTCCCACCCAAGTCCCAACCATGTTTTGTCCAAAAATTCCCCGAGGCCATTTGGGTGGTCAAATGGGCGATACGGCATGAACGTGCTATTTTTAGGCCAAATCATTGTGCTATAACTCATGGTTCCGGGGGTGGACCTTGGGCTCAGGTGTGTTTTAGTCTAAAAATTGACCGGATGCTCCCAAGCAGGCCGAGGAGAGAGAGTATAGGTCATTGGGGTCAGTGGGGCCGTTTGGGTGGTAAAACGGGCGAAATGGCATGAATGAACCATTTTTAGGCCAAATCGGTATGTTATAACTCATGATTCCGGGCGTGGGCGCAGGGCGTAGGCGTGTTTTACGATGAAAATAAACCAAAGGACCAGAGGATCCTAGGCAGGCTAATAAGCGGAAGAGTGTGGGCCGTTAAGTGGCAATGGGCTGTTTGTGCGATCAAACAGATGAAACGGTGCGAATGGGCTATTTTTTGCCAAAATTGGGGTGCTATACCTCACAGTTTAGAGGGTGTGCCCAAGGCCCACACGTGTTTTTGACTGAAAATTGATTGTGGTTCCTAAGTTGGATGAAAAATAGGGAGTGTCGGCCGTTGGGGTTGGCTGGGCCGTTTGGGTTATTAAACAGGCAAAATGATGCGAACGGGTCATATTCGAGCCAAATCGGTGTGTTATAGCTCACAATTCCTGGGGTTGGCCCAGAGCCCAAATGTGTTTTGGGTCAAAAATCAATTGAGGGCACCCAAGTAGGCCGAGAAGTGGGGAATTATGGGTCGTTGAGGTTGGCAGGATCGTTTGGTTTGTCAAACGAGCAAAACGGCGCAAATGGGCCATTTTTAGGCCAAATTGGTGAGCTATAGCTCACGATTTTGGGGTGGTCCTCGGCATGTTTTGGGTCAAAAATCAACTGGGGGCTCTCAGGTAGGCTGAAGAGCTGGGAAGTATGGGTCGTAGGAGTCAACGGGGCTGTTTGGGTGGTCAAACTGGAATATTAACGTGAATGGGTCATTTTCAGGCATAATCGGTGTGCTATAGCTTACAGTTCTGGGTGGGCCCGGGGTTCAGGCGTGTTTTGGGTCAAAAATTGATCAAGGCTTCCAAGTAGGCTAATGAACGGAAAAGTGGGTCGTTTGGGTCAGCGGGGCTATTTGGGTGGTCAAACAGGCAAAATGTCAAAAAAATGCTATTTTTGGGGCCAAATAGACGTGCTATAACTCACGGTTTTAGGGTTTGGCTCGGGGCTCGAGCGTATTTTGGTCTGAAAATCGACCAGAGGCACCAAGACAGGCTTAAAGTGGGATAGTGAGGGTTGTTGGGGTCGGCTGGGCTATTTGGGTGTTCAAACAAGTGAAACGACGTAAATGGGCCATTCTTGGGCTAAATCGGTGTTCTATAGCTCACGGTTCTGGGGGGCCAGTGACCGAGTATGGTTTTGGCAGAAAATGGACCAAGTGCTCCCAGGCAGGCTGAGGCAAAGGGAGTATGGGTTGTTGGGGTAGGAGGGGCTATTTAGTTGGTCACAACAGGGAAATGTGGATCCAGACCAGTCGTATCCACTTTATAGCAAGTGTCATAAACTGATCTAGGTGGAACATTAACCATAGGAATACCACGTACTTGTTATCTGAATGTGTAACGAAATACAGTATAAAAATATGAGGAAATGGGTAGTAAATGTTCCTGTGTCCACGATGCAGCTACCGCTCGTGGCATAATTTTTGAAATTCCTAGACAATGATGGGAACATCAGGACTTCCCTATCGTTAATAAAAACTTTATAAAGGTTGACGAAGTAAACGGAAGGGAATCTGAAATCTTGTAATAGCGTTGCTGATGTTGTTTTCTTAAATGGCATTGTGTGGAAGCTAAGTGTTGATCCTTTTGTGGAGAGAGCTCCCGGTAGGCACATGGACATTATGTCTGCTTCAAATTGCGATGCTTAAGAATTGCCACCACCCATTACGTCCGGGGCCAGCAATTCCAGAAAATTGACCACTAAAAGGCTTTCCATGAGTTTGATCTTTGCCACATACAAAAACAATGCTTACCTGCTTTCGGCCTAAAACAAAATTAATCACATCGTGTGTGATCCAGCCTCTTGTTCTTGATCCATCAACGTATTTGTAATCACACATACATGTATTACCATACGGACTACAATCATATTCCTTATTCGTGATTTCACAGTTTCTACTTTCTACAAGGCAATCGAGCTTTCAATATGTTTTTGAATTAGTTGAAACAAATAAAGGATTATTTATCTGTTTGTAACATCCATTTGCATTACATGGTCTACATTGCCACCAAACTAAATCACTACCAGTGTCTATAAGGCAAGTAAGTTTTAACTTGTTCAGTGAGTTAAAGATGCACCAATATGGGTTGTGGTGCAGTGGATGAGGCTGCTCCACCCTTAACCAGAGGTCCAGGGTTCGACCCTGGGTATGGAAAAAATTCTGTTGGGAGCGTTGCCACCTTAATGGGCCCTGCAACGTGTGATCCGGATTAGTCGGGGCTCCAATGCAAGCACCGGATGCCGGATGGGAAACCGAAAAAAAAAGAGTAAACGATGCAACATACTGACATATGAAATGTGTACTTATTGTTACCGAAACCTTTTTGTTGGCCACTTTACTCTCATTCTCGTCGTGTGGCCTTACCAGAGTTCCATTCGCCCTAATCGCGTCACCATTTTCAAGAACCGATGCCAAATTATTTGCTCTAGCTTGACAACCAGCGAACCTGTTTCCGAGTAACGAGTCATAGTCCTTGAATTTTGACTTTTTAAATAAATAGAGATTGTAAATGGTGAGTGTATAGGATGTCATCGGAGGATCGAGAAGCTTCGTTGGATCAATAGACATATTCCATAATATAAGTGGTGTTAAGGGATGAAAAAGAATGTTCATTGCATAAAATTACAAGCAAAATTGAGAAAATAATTGAAATCAAAAGGTGAACATGGAGGAACTTCTCCATTGGAATAGAAATTGTTTTTCTAATTGATTGATTTAGTTTGAGATATGTCTATCACTTCTTGTACTCAGTATATATAAACACATAATAAAAACTCATTAATGATTTTTAATGCCATTAAATCTACTACTTTATTAAATAGGTAAAGTTCAATAATTGTCATTAATGAGTAAAAGTCTACAATTATACATGAAATTAACCTGTTAAAACTTTAACCAAAAGGGAAATCCCATGCATATATCATTTTTGATACCTTATAAGTTTTTATTACTCCATATAAGTGGGTTTGCAAAAAGAATTATATGCGTATCTTTTATATTTTGCAGTCCAGCCCTTCTCCGCAGTCCCTTATAGCAAGAAGCTTTAGTACACCGAGATGCCCTTTTAGTATTAACATACTTCCACCGGCACATCAAGCTGCCCTTTTAGTATTAACATACTTCCTCTGCCCCATTTTAGATGTTCTCATTTTCTTTTTGTCCATCCCAAAAAGAATGTCATATTTCCTTATTTGGTAACTATTTAAAGATACAATTTTACTTTTATCCTTATTAGTCTCATTTAATTAAAGGTAGTATTAATATATTTTGTAATAAAGGACAATTGTCATTCCTTCTTAAACTTTGTGCCCGATCAAAATATGCCGCATAAAATACAACCGAGGAAGTATATCTTTTTGATGTGTTTTCAGTGTTACTCCCACCGTTCGCTTTTACTTGTCACTAATTTCCTAATTGTATTTCTACTTTTACTTATCATTTTTGACATATCAAGAAAAGACAACTTCTTTTTTACTATTTTACCCTTAGCATTAATTGTCTTTTCTCCAAATTAATTTTAAGATACAATATAAACATCATTTAATAAGGGTATTATGGTAAAATAATTGTATGTTATTAATTATTTTTTTAGGAAATATGTCAAGTTAAAATGTGACAAGTAAAACCGAACAATAGAATTATCATTTTGTTTATTAGAGAAACTTTTGGGGCATTTAAATTGTTCAAGAAGAGTAATATCATTCTAAAATTATAAGGTAAAGGGGTATATATGTAATAGCTAGATCTTTTGGGGGCTTAAGTGATATTATCCTATTAATTTTTGTAGAAGTTGATACTGCTCAAATACTGACCAACTACTAGAAAAGGAAAGAAATTGGCTCTTAATGCTACAGTATCCATCATCAATGGAGACATAATGTTAAGGGCAGAATTGGAATTTCATTATTCAGCTGTGAGAAAGTGAGATTTTTTTAAGCTATTTTTCAAAATTAATCTTGATGTATTACAAGTTTTATTTGCCTGAATTTTTTTTGGGTAGTTTCAATTTTTGCTTATTGTTTATTTAACCATATGTTATTAGTGTTATATTTTAGCTTATCTTGGAAATTTGGGTAGAAAGAATTTTAAAAAATTGCAAAAGATTTCATTTTTACAAATGTTATTTGTGTGTGTAAGACAAGGAGCCTTGTCGTAAATGGTGAAGTTGTTGTCGCGTGACCAGAAGGTCATAGGTCCGAGCTGTGGAAAGAGGGGTCCACAGTGGTAAGACTGTGTATAATAGACCTTTGTGGTCCAGTTTTTTCCTGGGACCCAGCACTTAACGGGAGCTTAGTGCACCGGACTGCCCTTTGTTTTTGTCTTTGTGTGAGGTAAAATTCTTAAAAGATTTAGTCTTGCTTGGAAATTTGTGAACATCTATGAGAAGTATTTGTCTGAATTATTGTGGATAGTTCCCTCCATGTGATCAGGAGGTCATGAGTTCGAGCTATGAAAATGTGCTAAATATGGTATTTTTGTTATTGCTTTTCTCTTCTCCTAGCTTGATGTGGTTTTCTGATTTCATGGTACGCCGCATGAATGACTTGAGCTAAGTGACTCCACTAAATTAACATGTACTTCATTCATCATCTCAAAGAAGAAAAATAATTGAATTTTGACATTTCAGCAAAGGATTTTGTAGTCATAACGTCTGACAATACAAAGCGTTTATAGACATCATAATTTTTTGAGCTCTATAATAAGAATTCAATTTTTGTGAAACGGAGGAAGTATTAAATAGGGTAACTTAATCAATAATAAATAGTACAATGTCTTAATTATTTTTCTTAGCAAACATGAAAAAGGATAAATCAATAATTAGAGTAGAATGAATAGAATATTTTTAAAGGGTGTTTAAAAAATTAACACGATAAGTAAATGGACCGAATGGAATAATTGGTTAATGTAATTTAATTATTATTTAATATCCTTATAGATCACAATTAAGTTAGTTTGTGTAAAGTTTCTAAATTAATGTTGTAACTATTTTTATATATACTTGAAGTGATTGAACTACTTTGTTGTATTAGATGAAAACAATGAATTTTGCAACTCTTGTCACATGAAATTATAGGTGAAAATAAAATAATAAATATTAAAATAAATTTATTTCTATTTATAACTGAGAAATTTTGTACCCATAAATTCATTAAAATCAATATTTTTCTATTTTTAATCAGCATTGAATTATAATTATAACCTGCTTATGCTAAATTGGTTGAGAGCAAGAATGCTCAAGAGAGGCGGACGAATAAGGAAGAGTATAAGCTATAGCTAGGTGAGAGGCTAAGTTAGTGGTTACAATGGCTAAAATGACAGCTTTTGAGAGCTTGTATGCGGCTTTAAAGGAGAAAGGCAGGGATAAGTGCATCAAGGTTGATGATGGTACTATGTTGGTTGAGGATGCCCTTATTAAAAAAAGGTGGCAGTCCTATTTTTATAAACTTTTGAACGATAAGGGGGACAAAGGTTTTGTGTTTAGGGACTTAGAGAAATTTGAGGAGTGTAACGACTATGGTTATTGTAGGAATATCGAGGTTAAGGAGGTCAAGAGGGCTATTCACAGGATGCATCGAGGTAGGGCGATGGGGCCAGACGAGATTCCAGTGGATTTTCGGAACGCACTGGCGGGGCAGGTTTGGAGTGGTTGACAAGGTTCTTAACATTATTTTTAGGGCGGGAAGGATGCCTGAAGCATGAAGGTGGAGTACAATGATTCCATTATATAAGAACAAGGGAGACATCCAAAGTTGCAACAACTATAGAGGTATTAAGTTGTTGAGTCATACTATGAAGATTTGGGAAAGGGTGGTAGAGTTGAGGCTGAGAAAGAGCATGATTATCACTCAGAATCAGTCCGATTTCATGGTAGGTCGCTTGACTACTGAGGCCATTCACCTTGTGAGGAGATTAGTGGAGCAGTTTTGGGAGATAAAGAAGGACTTTCACATGGTGTTTATTGATCTTGAGAAGGTTTATGACAGAGTGTCCAAGGAGATTCTATGGAAGTGTTTGGAGGCTAGAAGGGTTCCTGTGGTGTATACTAGGTCGATTTAGGACATGTATAATGGCGCAAATACTAGGTGAGGAAGGTAGGTGGAGATTCAGAGCATTTTTTTATTTTGGTATTGCATCAGGGTTTGACTCTTAACCCTTTTTCATTTGCCTTGGTGATGAATGTTTTGACAAGACATATTCAAGAGGAGGTGCCTTAGTGTATGTTATTTGCTGATAATGTGGTACTCCTTAACAAGAATCGGGGAGGAGTTAATGATAAGTTGGAGATTTTGAGATAGACCCTTGAGTCTAAAGGATTTTGAATAAGCAGGACCAAGACGAAGTACTTGAAGTGTAAGTTTAGTGATATGTCGTAGGGGACTGACATGGTTGTGAAGCTAGACTCTCAGGCCTTTCAGAAGAAGGAGAGTTTCAAGTATCTGGGGTCTATGATTTAAGGCAATGGTGAGATTGTCGATGATGTCACACATCATATTGGGGCTGGGTGATTTAAATGAAGGCTCACTTTGGGAGTTTTATGTGATAAGAAGATGCCCCCGAAGCTTAAAGGAAAGCTCTTCAGAGTGTCAGTCCGACCGACTATGTTGTATGGAGAGTATTGGCCAGTTAAGAACTCCTACATCCAAAAGTTGAAGGTGGTGGAGATGAGACTATTGCGATGGATGTGTGTTCATACTAGGAAAGATAAGGTAAGAAATGAGATTATTCGGGAGAGGTAGGAGTGGCCTCGGTAGAGGACAAGATATGAGAAGTAAGGTTACGTTGATGCGAGCATGTGATGAAGAGGGGCTCTGATGCTCCAGTGTAGAGGTGTGAGACACTGGCTATGGATGATTTTAGGCAGGGTAGAGGTACACAGAACAAATATTGGAGGGATATGATTAGGAAGGTGTGGAGAATGCCGACTAGGGTAGAGGGTTAGGGGTTGAGAGTGTGTCGGTAACAATAGGGGAGCATTATTTATTTATGTTTGAAGTTTCTTGTTCGTGGTGTTGAGTCATGTCTATGATTTCGGATAGATAGTTTTAGTATTATCTTGTGACTATAGTATTATCTTATGGCTAGTGACATTAGTTTATTTTGCAGACTGTACTAGTTTTTATGCATTTGTGTTTTGTGTTTGTTATACTGCTATCGGTCCTAAGCCAAGGGTCTGTCGGAAACAGACTCTCTACCTCATCTTAGGTAGTGGTATGATCTGCGTACACTCTACCCTCCTCAGACCCCTCTATGTGGGAATCCACTGAGTATATTGTTATTGTTGTTGTTGTATCATGTTATTTTACAAAATATTAAATAACTTGTGGTCTCTTGTTATATTCTAATTCTCCTGTAATACTTTCTTCCATACAAATAATTTTTTTTAAAAAAATTATCCAATTATGTGATTAGGAACTTTAATAATTATAAAAAATTTTAATAAAATATATTTAATATATCGGTCATTAAATTATATTAATTATAAAGTAAAAAATATAATATAAATTTATTTTAAAATTTAATTATTATTATTTATATGTAGAGTTCTTTGAATCCGAGCTTAGTACAGAATATGGATTTAATGAAACTAGCATTTCTATATTCGTAGAATACACCTTTCACTTCATTTAATACTTCACGTAATAATCTTTTTTATAATTTTATAAATTACACAAATAAACTAAAATAGTTATTTTTAATCTAATTAAAATGAAATGGATGGTGTACGAAATTTGGAAGGATATGCAATTATAAAAGAAGAAAATGAGGTGACAGGTTGGGTAGGTCCACTAATAAAAGAGTTTGGGTGTCATGTAGATAACAAATGCTATATGGCGTCATCTTTACCCGTACACAGTTGAGGCAGGAGCAGTGTCGTTGTCAGAAATTTGACGAGGAGTGTACATATTTTCTTTTTAGTTGTGTTAAGGATGTACAATATTTAATATAGTCATATAATAGCTAATATTAAGCTTCTGTACACTGTATAATTTTTTGATAAAAGATGTGCATCAAATCACCTTTTTTTCTAAGATCATCCCTCCGCCCATGGGTATAAGTATACCTCAACATCGGGTATTTACATTTGATAAATCAATTCAAGATATATACAATAATAACATACATAATATTACACGTGTTGTTTGAAGAGATAGTATGGAAATGTACTTCTGCCTTGTGAACATAGAGAGGTTGTTCTCGATTGACTCTCGACTCTCGACTCAAGTAAAACATATAAAAAAATTAGGCATGTAAAACAAATAAAATAGTAAATCTTAAAATGGTAGCAACGACAAAAAATTAATATGATAACTGAACTAAAAATAAACAAATTGTTCTAATATAGAAGAATAAGATAGTATGAAAGTAATAACAAAAATACTACATAACAGGAAAATTAGACAATGCTCAGCCACCTACTAACCACATCCTTGATCTCCATATTTTTATATCTAATCACCTTTAGCAAGACCTCCTCAGCCTAGATCTACCTCTCCTTATACCCACTATTACAAGATAATATCTTTTATGAATTATTTTTGTTATCATGATTGAATGATTTTATAGTCTTAATTAATTAGTATTAAAATCATTGATTAGGGGTAAATATTCGGAACCAATAAGTATTTGCGTGATGATTAAGTGCTTCTTGCGACAAATTGAATTGCACAATGTTTGCGAGTAGGTCTCTTTGATGTACTAAACGTATATAGGACTATCTCTACATTTAATATTACAATTTACAATGCAAATATAAGCTAACTACTTCATGATATATACAACTTAAATACTTAAGTGAGAAAAATGAATCAATAGACCTCCCAAGTTTCCAATTAAGAAAAGGGGACAAGTGGGTCCCGCAACTTGTCATTTAAAAAAATTAAGTCATTTGAACAACTGGGACAGTTGTTCGACAACTACATTAGTTGTCTCAACTTCACATAGTTGTTGAACAACTTCTCCCAGTTGCCGAACAACTTCGCCTAGTTGTTGAACAACTTAGCGAAGTTGTCGAACAACTTTGGTAGTTGTTGAACAACTGCTAGAAGTTTTTGAACAACTATCAAAGTTGTTCGGCAACTGGGAGAAGTTGTTGGAACGAAAAAACTTTTAAAAAAAATCAAAAAAAATTTTGTCCCTCCCACCTAATTTTAAAAACTTGAAGGATTCTCACTTAATTAGACAACTTATTTGTCCCTTTTAATCCAAAGTCCCAGTAGTACTACTATAATTTTCTTGAATAGCATTACTATGTTTATCCATATTTGGGCCGTAAAAGTGGGCCATCAAACCAGTTGAGAAAGGCTGCAGAGCCATCTATTTGGTAGATGGGCTTTTATGGGCCTTCTTTGGGGTATCGAGGGTTATTCTATGTTAATAGGAGTGAACGTAGGCTAAAACAACTACTAATATTTGAATATTAACTATGTAGGACTTAATTACCTGCATAACTCAATGCTAAATCAACTACCAAGCAATACGTTAATACATGCATAAATAATATATAGATTTCCACATCGATAATCCCTACAGTACAAAAACTTGCATAACTCTAATTGAGGCCCCTTTGTTATTTAATTTTGGCTTCTTAGGTTTAAGTGAATAAACAGATGGAAAGAGAAAAGAAAAGGCTCTCACATCTAGTTTCCCTAGAAGCACCTTTTTAGAAGAAGGGTGCTATTGAAGCAACTCATTTTCAGATTCGAATAGTCTTTTATTTTGTTCTTCCTCAGAAACAAAAGCATGAGCTGGGGCATCCATTTTCTTTTCTTACAGTAGATGAAGAACAAGAAGAACACTGCAATCTTAAAACCAAGCTTTAAATCTCATAAACAAAATAAGAAATCATGAGAGCAAAAAGGGAAAAACAAAGTGCAAAAAGACCTCACCAAACGAATACAGCAGAGGCAGAGCACATCTATCAAATTTCTTTAAAAACACACCAGCTACATCACAGATGTTTCAAAACCAAGGCAACTTTTTGTCTTATTCAGAAAAAAAATTCAAAATGTGAGAGTTGGATTGAGGTTGTCTTAACTGCGTAAATTAGTTTGCCCTATTAAAATTGTGTTCAATTAAAAGAAATATAAAAATGAAGATTTTAAGAGGGCAAACCAATTCACGCAGTTAAGACAACCTCAGTCCTACTCACACACTTTGAAATTTTATTTTTAACAGGATAAAAAGTTGCCTTGATTTTGAAACGTCGGTGATGTAGCTAGTGTCTTTTTAAAGAATATTTGATAGATGTGATCTGCCTCCACTATATTCATTCCATTTTTAATATAACCCTTCTTCCTCTCTCTCTCTCATCCTTTGTATCCTACTATTGGTGAGGTCTTTTTGCACTTTGTTTTTCCCCTTTTGGTCTCATAATTTCTTTTTTAAAAAAAAAAAAAATTTAACGCCTGGTTTTAAATTGCAGTGTTCTTCATGTTCTTTATTTCATATGAGAAAAGAAAATGGCTGCCCCGGCTCATACTTTTGTTTCTGAGGAGGAACAAAACAAAAGACTGCTTGAATCTGAAAATGAGTTGCTTCAACATCACTCTTCTTCTAAAGAGATGCTTCTGGGGAAACTAGCTGTGAGAGTCTTTTCTTTTTTCTTTTCATCTGTTTACCCACTTAAACCTAAGAAGCCAAAAGTAAATAATGAAAGGGCAGATTTTTTTAATTTAGGGATTATCTATATATTATTTATGCAGGTAGTAGCATATTTTTTGGTAGTTAGTTAAGCAGTGAGTTATGCAGGTAATTATGGCCTACATAAGTAATTCACTATGTTAATAGAAATATATGAATTTGAAAATATTAGGCTTTGAAAATTTTAAAAAATAATTCATTAGTTTAAAATTAAAAAATCATAGTTGTAAAGACCTAAAACATCACTAATTATATCATAAATTTATATATTTCAAATATATTTAAATATTAAATAAAATATAATAATAATTAAAAGATAACTTATAATATTAGTAGTAGTAGTAGAACATACATATCTACTACTACTACTACTAATAATAATAATAATAATAATAATAACAATAATAACAATAATAACAATAATAATAATAATAATAACAATAATAATAATAATAATAATAATAATAATAATAATAATAATAATAATAATAATAATAATACATCATTTACTATCAAAAATATGTGGTTGATCTCAATTTTTTTTTTAATCCAATTATAACATTATAAGATAAATTTGCATTATATTTGTAGAAAGGTAAATAGCAAAGATAATTAAAAGTAATAATGTAATACCCCGAGATTCTAACCAATAGTGTCTCCATGACTCAAGTCCATGAGAAATAAATTATAGTGTTTTGGTTGTTGTCTAGTCAAGGGTGATGTGTATTAAGGCTTTAAAGATGTCCTAACGCTTGGGCAAATCAAAACATTCTTTACCAATTGAATTCTTGAGAAGGATTTTGGCATAGTTAACTTCAAATTAGCATATCTCCCGTTGTACTTCGAATTATTGAGCTCATGACCTACCAAAAGATATATAATTGAATTATATTTCCAACGATACCCATTTCGTCAAAATATGATATCGGAGCAAAGAGTTATGCTTATTGTACTTCAGGATAGCCTTTCGTTCGAGGAGATTTCGGTTGAGATTTTGGATTTTCAGATCCGTAGGCTAAGGAACAAAGAAGTTCCTTTGGTTAAAGTGCTTTGGTGAAATCAATCTGTTGAGAGTGCTACATGGGAAAACGAAGCTGATATGCGAACCAAGTACCCTCACCTCTTTTCTGTGAGTTCGGAGCGAGCATAAGGTATCATTCTTTCTTAATTCCGCCCCCTTCTTATTAAAGACTCAGCAGTGTGTCTACTTTCATCACAAATTCGTGCATTTTCTATAGTATTCGAAGGTATAGAGTGAAGTAAGTCTTTTGAGTGGGTCGTTCTAGCTATACGTCCTTATTTTTCTCTTGTTCTTGGCCTATCTGGCAATATTCGAGGACGAATGTTTCGAAGGGGGAGGTATTGTAATACCCCGAGATTCTAAAAAATAGTGCCTCTATGACTCAAGCCCATGAGAAATAAATTATAGTGTTTTGGTTGTTTCTTGGTCAAGAGTGATGTGTATTAAGGCTTTAAAGATGTCCTAACGCTTGGGCGAATCAAAACATTCATTACCGATTGAATTCTTGAGAAGGATTTTGGCATAGTCAACTTTAAATGAGGTTATCTCCCATTATACTACGAATTATTGAGATTATGACCTACCAAAAGATAGATAATTGAATTAGCTTTCCAACTATACCCATTGCGTCAAAATTCGATATCGGAGCAAAGAGTTATGCTTATTTTACTCCAATGTGTCAGCCTGGAAAATCCGTGACGACCTTTTGTGACGACTTGTCACAAGCCTAACGGCCCATCACAAAATGTCGTCACCTTAAAGAAGAAAGTCACAAAATCCACTATTTTTGTGACGACAATTTGTGACGGCCTATCATGGGACTGACAGCTTATCACGGATGTCGTCAGCTATTTTTTCAGCAATTGATGGATGATTTTTGCAAGGGTATTTTAGTCATTTCCCATTTTTGGAGGCCTCTATATATATGAGAATCCTCATTCAAAACCTAATTTCATCATTTCTCTCTTCTAATTTTCTTAAGAAATAGATCTAGGATTTTATTTGAGGAAATTAATCTTCCAAAAATCATGCATAAATCTTCAAGATTCCTTCAAGAATCAAGTTCCTCATAGAGTGGGATTCAAGAATTTTTTGTATTACAAGTGTGAGTAAAGTCTCAAGAACTAGAGTTCAACCAATTTCAATGATTAAGATATGTGGGGTTTTGAACAAGAGCAATTCTTTCGTTCTTGTGGTCAAAGCTTTGATTTTTATTATGGATTTATATGATTTTGCAAGTGGGTTTATTCCCAAATTACTTCATCATGAGATTATGAGAATATAAATTGTTCAAGCTTTGTTATACATGATTATTTTAAAATTTCCAAGTTATGACTTGATATTTAATACTGTGAATTTCAAGTTTCTACCATGAGTTGGTATTTTAAGTGCTTTCAAGATATGTGTCATTCTTTAGGCTTCCTTATGACAAATTGGATTATTGAGTATGTTGATTCATGAGAATTGAGTTGTTACAATGAGTCTTGATATTACCTCAAAGTTATTGATGTTGCCATGACTTAATGAATTGATGCATTTTGATATTGAGAAACATTGATGTGATTTGAGTCGAGTTAGGAATCCACAAATTGATTATGATTTGATAAATGAGAAAGAGATTTGATTTGGTCTTCATGATTGACCCTTGTGATGATTATGGTAGATTTCCTAATGCGTTCTGAGCTTGTGTCTGGGAGTAGTATTTAGCATCGAGCGGGAAATGTGGTATTTCCCCTGAAACTACGTGCCACCGTAGGATTGATATTGATAATTGTGCGTCGGAGGCCGAGTATGAGATTGTGATCACTAAATTTAGGTTGTACTCCCTGGCAAGAGTACGACGCTCCCGCCAATGTGGGGTTCTCTACTTAGGAGGGAAAAACGTTAGACTCCATGTAGCTCACATGGTTTATGTCATTTATAAGAACCTCCCATGTCCATAAGAGTCCAGTTTCTTGAATTACAGGTCACTCCGAGTCTTGAGTTGAAGAGTTGAGTTGTTTATGATGATTTATGAGGTTTTTATCATATGATTTATTTACGATGAGATCATGAAAAGTATGTTTCAATCTAACTCAAGCCAAGTGAGCCATCATTGTAGATATGTATATTTTCATGAAACTGATGACGATATTTACATTGTTGCATGCACCCCCACATACTTCGTACATTCCAAAGTGCTGACCCATATATTTTTCTGTGGGCTACATTTTCTCGTAATGTAGGTTCAGGTACTCAGTCGCATTAGCGATATTCGGGTGTCTCTTTTCATCTACTTAGTGGTAAGTCCTCATGGTTCGAGGACCGTGTTTATAATTTTGTGATACCATTTTGTTGTTATGGCTTTCAGTACTGTTTGATTCAGTTGGGGTTTTTTCCCAATGTCTCCTTGATTTTGATGTATAGAGGCTTTGTCAGGCTAAAGGGTTGGTATGTACAGAATTTCAGTATTTTGGATTGTACAGGCTAGTTTTGTATCTTATTCCAGTATGTTTATGATATGTCATTCCAGTATGTTTATGATATGTCATTCTCTCTTATATTAGCATGATTATTGTCAAAGAGAGTTCTAGAAATGATGACAGGTTTAGAGGGTTAGCTTGAGGCCGCGTGTGGCCTTAAGCACCGTGTGATGTCTTGGGATGGGATCTTGGGGGGTTATAAGCTTGGTATCAGAGCTTAACATTTAAAGTGTCCTAGGGAGTCTGGCAAGCTGCGTTACGTAGAGTCTTAATCCATCGGTGTGTAGCGCCCCACATCTATGAGCAAGAGGCTACGGGACGTTTTAGGAAAAGTCATTTTTTTATTTCAAAAGTCTATCGTGTCTACGACTGTTTCTCTCTTTCATTAATTCATGCTCTCTTATGACATAAAATGTCTCCTCGCCGAGCTCGCAGAAACAATGAGCAACCTCAACCCGTTGATCCCCTTAATGAGCATGTGTCACATGAAGAATTCCAGGCAGCTTTTCAAGTGCTAGCCCAGGCAGTTACCGCCAATACTCAAGCTAACAACCAGGCTACTGTTCCGCCTCTACAAGAGAATAATTCTGCTGAAGCTCAGGTTCGTGACTTTATACGGATGAATCCACCTGAGTTCTATGGGTCGAAGGTAGGTGAAGATCCACAGATGTACTTGGATGAAGTTAGAAAGATCACCTAGATTATGCACGTGACTAAGGAGGAGAGTTTTGAATTGGCTGCCTATCGAATGAAAGATGTTGCATATGATTGGGTAGAAGTGAGGAGGGAAAGTAAAGGGAAGGATGCCGCCCCTATGACTTGGCAGTTATTCCAGGATGCATTCTTGGACGGATTCTTTTCTCTTGAGATGAGGGAAGCAATGATAGAGGAATTCATGAATTTGAGACAAGGCTCCATGGTTGTTAAGGACTATTGCCTTAGATTCAATCAGTTGTCCAAATATGCACCTAGTATGATGGTTGACTCTAGGACCATCATGATTAAGTTTGTGACCGGTGTGTCGAGTTACATTATGAAAGAGTGTAGATATGCTATGCTTAATAGGGTGATGGACCTTTCTCAGTTGATGATACATGCCCAACAGATTGAAGCTGATAAGGTGATAGAGAGGGAGAGAGTAAGAGGGAATAAAAGAGCTAGATCAGAGCAGTAGGGATTTGGTCAGTCCATATTCTATGGAGGGACCACCCTCAATTCCAGAAACTTCCGTTTATGCTCGCGCCTTCCTCAGTTAGTACTCCCGAACCTACAAGTAGGCAGGAGCAGGGGAACAGGCCTATCCCGTCCAGGTCTCAGGAAACTGTAAGTAATAGACCTCGTCCTCCTTCATATGCCAAGTGGGGTAGAGATCATTTTGGCGAATGTTGTGTTGATCAGAGAGGCTGCTTTGGTTGTGGTATGTTAGGCCACTGACTTAGAGATTATTCGTATTCTAGACAGGGGAGTCAAGATGCTCGTCCCCAGAGTCAGGCTACCAGTGCCCCCCCTCCCGTAGTTTACCCAGTTCCTCCTCAGGGCGCCTCTTCTAGTATTGTTGGCAGTTCACGCCAGAATTGCTTTTATGCTATACCACCTCGCCAGGAGCAGGAGGATTCTCCAGATGGTGTCACTGGTATGCTCCGTGTCTTTTATTTTGATGTGTATGTATTGATGGACCCCAGTTCCTATTTCTCTTATGTGACATCTCTGGTTGCTATTAATTTTGAGATGGACCCTGAACGAATTCCTGAGCCTATTCTGGTTTCTACCCCGGTAGGAGAGTCTGCTATTGCTAAGCGAGTGTATAAGAAGTGTCCTATTACTGTCCTTCATCGGGTTAGATATGGTTAATTTTCACATCATTCTGGGTATAGATTGGCTTCACTAGTGCTATGCATTTATAAATTGTCATACCCGAGTGGTAGAGTTTCAGTTTCCTAACGAACTCGTGTTTGAGTGGTTCAGGAATTCTGTAACTCCGAAGAGCCATTTCATATCCTATCTCAAAGCTAGGAAGTTGATTTTCAAGGGTTACTTCTATCATCTAGTTCGAGTTAAATACCTCAAGTCTGAGACTCCGACTATTCAGTCAGTTAGCATTGTTAAAGAGTTTCCTGATGTTTTCCTGGAAGACCTTCCCAGGGTCCCACCTGATAGAGAAATAGAATTCAGGATTGATCTCCTTCCTAGAACTCATCGTATTTCCATACCTCCATACTGTATGGCTCCCGCAGAACTTAAAGAGTTGAAGGAGCAACTCAAAGACCTCTTAGAAAAAGGCTTTATCAGATCTAGTGTTTCCTCGCGGGGTACACCTGTTCTATTTCTGTGGAAGAAAGATGGTACATTGCGTATGTGCATTGACTACCGCCAATTCAACAAGGTGACTATTAAGAACAAGTACTCTCTTTCTAGAATCGATGATTTATTTGATCAGCTACAGGGTGCAAGTTATTTCTCAAAGACAGACCTTAGAACAGGCTATCATCAGCTTAAAGTGAGAGAGTGTGATATTCCAAAGACAGCTTTCCGAACCCGCTATGGTCATTTTGAGTTTCTTGTCATGTCCTTTGGGTTAACCAATGCTCTAACGGCTTTCATGGATCTTATGAACCGAGTCTTCAAGCTATATCTGTATTTGTTTGTTATTATGTTCATAGATGATATTCTTGTATATTCTTGAAGTGAGGATGACCATGCGGATCATCTTCGAATCATGTTGGAAACCCTTAGAGCTCATCAATTATTCGCTAAATTTAGTAAGTATGAATTTTGGTTAAGGTCAGTTGCTTTTCTGAGTCACATTGTTTTTTTCGAAGGTATTAGAGTTGATCCTTAAAAGACAGAAGCTATGAAGAATTGGCCTAGACTTACCTCCCCATCTGATATTAGGAGTTTCTTGGGTCTAGCTGATTACTAACATCATTTTGTTGAGGGATTCTCTTCTATTGTGTCCCCCATGACCCGATTGACCCAAAAGAAAGTTAAGTTCTAGTGGACAGATGCCTGTGAGAAGAGTTTTCAAGAGTTGAAGACTCGACTCACTTCAGCCCCAATGTTAGCTTTACCCAATGGTACAGATGGTCTAGTGGTATACTACGATGCTTCTAGAGTTGGTTTGGGATGTAGAGGGGTAAAGTTATAGCTTATGCCTCTAGACAGTTGAAGCCTCATGAGAAGAATTACCAAACCCATGATCTTGAATTAGCAGCTGTAGTTTTTGCTTTGAAAATCTGGAGACATTATTTGTATGGTGTTCATGTTAATCTGTTTACTGATAACAAAATCCTGCAGTATGTTTTTACTCAGAGGGAGTTGAACCTTAGAAAAATAAGTTGGTTAGAGTTTCTAAAAGACTACGATATGAGTGTGATGTATTACCTGGGCAAGGCCAATGTTGTGGCAGATGCTCTTAGTAGGTTGTCTATGGGTAGTATAGCTCATGTAGAGAATGATAAGAAAGAATTAGCTCGTGATGTGCATCGTTTAACTAGGTTGGGTGTTAGATTGCTTGATTCCGCTGAAGGGAGTATGTTAGTTAAAAGTAGTTTTGAATCCTCTTTGGTCTTGAAGGTAAAGGAGAAGCACGACAAGGATCCTAGTTTAGTCAAACTGAAGGAGTCAGCTAAGGACTAGAAGGTAGAGGTTTTCTCCCAAGGGAGAGATGGTGTGTTGAGATTGTAAGGTAGACTGTGTGTTCCGAATGTTGATGATTTGAGGTAGAGAATTATGGCTAAAGCGTGTTTTGCAAAAATTTTGACTTTTGAAAGAGAATCGCCACTTAATTTTAAAAATAAATTAAGAAAACTTTATAGAGTTACTTCAAACGATCCAAAATAGAAAAATCGTTTAAGTTAAAAGATTCTAAGTAAGCAGTTCTTATTAATGTCTTAGGAAGGTGTTAGGCACCTAAAACGTCCGTTAACTTGTGGTTATCCGGACTGTTTGGAAATCGTCTTTGACTAACTTTGGAAAAAGGTTTAGTTTTGAAAAGAAGGAAATTTTAGAAAAGGATTTTGGTGTTTATGCAGAACCAACTTTTTAGCGACTTGACTAAGGATTTAACTAGGTTCACCAAAATACATAAGGTAAAGAAACTAAAGAAAAAGGGGAAGGGGAGAAAGTAAGGGATTTAGGCCACTGGGCCCAAATCAATAAGACCTGTCCTAGTCGAATTGGGCTTTCGACCCATTTCACCTGTCCTAGTCTAGTTTTTGAGTCGTTGGCTCGAGTATCGCTCTACCTGTATTAAGTACAACTTTGGCTTCGTGACCCAAATGAATAAATAAATAAATAAATAAATGAATAAAATCAATAAGTAAATAAATAAACTAATAAATGAGACTTTTGAGTCTCTTCGCCACTTTAATGATGGGGCTTTAACCCATCTTCCCTCTTCTTTCGACTTCTCGTATCCGTACGTCATGCAATTCATTTTAGGTTTTCTTTCGGGGCTTGACTTGATAGGCATGGAGGGCCTCAATGGCCCATTAAGAGATGCAATGGGAAAGAATCCATTTGCACTCCAAAACGAATTCACATGCAAGGAAAAAGATAAAAGAAATCAAAACGCATCCAGAATACCAAATGCCACACAAATAAGTAGTATGATGGATCAATCGATGAAAAGGAACCCACGATGGTTCAAAATATAGAATTTCAAGAGAAATTGAATCAACTTCACACATGCATTGTGATGGAAAATAGCAATCAAACCAATTTGATGTGCGCAAGAGTTAATCATTATTATTATTATATATATTTTTTTTCTTTTGGTGATTAATGTTCTCTAGCCCTTTTAGGTATAGATGGCTATT
>NW_025849966.1:106555-110395 GCF_002878395.1 Capsicum annuum
CCCTTTTAGTATTAACATACTTCCACTGCCACATCAAGCTGCCCTTTTAGTATTAACATACTTCCTCTGCCCCATTTTATATGTCGTCATTTTTTTTTGTCCATTCTAAAAAGAATGTCATATTTCCTTATTTGGTAACTATTTAAAGATACAATTTTACTTTTATCCTTATTAGTCTCATTTAATTAAAGATAGTAGTAGTATATTTTTTAATAAAGGACAATTGTCATTCCTTCTTAAACTTTGTGCCCGATCAAAATATGCCTCATAAAATACAATCGAGAAAGTATATGTTTTTGATGAGTTTTCAGTGTTACTCCTACTGTTCGCTTTTACTTATCACTAATTTCCTAATTGTAATTCTATTTTTACTTATCATTTTTGACATATAATCTTGATATTGAGAAATTGAGATTTTTTTTAAGCTATTGTTCAAAATTAATCTTAATATATTACAAGTTTTATTTTCCTCAATTTTTTGGGTAGTTTGCATTTTTTGCTTATTGTTTATTTAACCATATGTTATCAGTGTTATATTTTAGCTTATCTTGGAAATTTGGGTAGAAAGAATTTTTAAAAATTGCTAAAGATTTTACTATTACAAATATCATTTGGGTGTGTAAGACAAGGAGCCTTGTCGTAACTGGTAAGTTGTTGTCGTATGACCAGAAGGTCATAGGTCCGAGTTGTGGAAAGAGGGGTCCACAGTGGTAAGACTGTGTATAATAGACCTTTGTGGTCTAGTTTTTTCCTGGGACCCAGCACATAACGGGAGTTTAGTGCATCGGACTGCCCTTTGTTTTTGTCTTTGTATGTAGTAAAATTCTTAAAAGATTTAGTCTTGCTTGAAAATTTGTGATTATCTATGAGAAGTATTTGTCTGAATTATTGTGGATAGTTCCCTCCATGTGATCAGGGGGTCACGAGTTCGAGCTATGAAAATGTGCTAAATATGGTATTTTTGTTCTTGTTTTTCTCTTCTCCTATCTTGATGTAGTTTTTTGATTTCATGGTAAGCCGCACGAATGACTTTAGCTAAGTGACTCCACTAAATTAACACGTATTTCATTCATCATCTCAAAGAAGAAAAATAATTGTATTTTGACATTTTAGCAAAGGATTTTGTAGTCATAACGTCTGACAATACAAAGCGTTTATAGACATCATAATTTTGTGAACTCTATAGTAAGAGTTCAATTTTTGTTAGATTTATTAGGGGTTACTTTACGCTAAACCTAACTTGGTGGATACTCTACTCTAAACCCTTAATAAAGAGATTAATCATCTCCCAATAATTTCATAAACTCATTGAATATCACTCTCTTTTTTGTAATCAAATATATCAAGAAGATCCATAAACCCTTCTTTTATGGAGATCAAATTCAAATATTTCTACATTCCAGAAATATGTTATTAACGGGCTTCGAATTACGAAAAAAAATCCATATCAAATCTAAATCTTCATACATTCAAGAAATATGCTACTAACGACCCTTGAATTACAAAAAGAAATCATATCAAATTCAAATCTTTTTACATTCGAGAAATGCAGTAAAAGTTCTTATCAAATTTAAATCTTTCTACATTTGAGAAATACGCTACTAATGGTGCTCGAATTACGGAGAAAAATAAAGAAAGAAGAATCAGGGGAATAACAGAATTATATCCATATCATTTATCAATAAAATTCTTATTTTTTCATATTTTATTTGCATTGTGACTGCAATTTGTTTCTGTCACTTTAATCTTTATTGCAAACAGTGTTAAGAATATGAAAAAAGAATACAATTTACTATTATATATAAGGGAGGATCTCAATTTACGGTAGTCCTCACAAGGATTGATGATGTTCTTTTGATAAATATTTTTATTTTTGTCCTTATTCTTTTTGTTAAGACCATTTCCACTTGTGTATTTGTGACTGGTTTTTTCTTGCCACAGGTTGTCTTTTAATTAAAATTTCCTTCATTTTAAATTAATAATTATTTTTGCTCAAAAAACTTATTTAGAAATAACTTTTCACATAAAATTAAAGTTAGTAATAATATTCAACTACACCCTTATAGTCACTGATGTTCACTTCTTAAAAAAGATATAGTACTCCCTCCGTTCCACAATAAGTTA
This sequence comes from Capsicum annuum, assembly GCF_002878395.1. Taxonomy (NCBI): domain Eukaryota; kingdom Viridiplantae; phylum Streptophyta; class Magnoliopsida; order Solanales; family Solanaceae; genus Capsicum; species Capsicum annuum. The sequence continues at coordinate 108,680 of NW_025849966.1, forward strand.
ATTGGTGAATTTCGGCACACATGTTAAGAAATAAAAAAGCAAAGACATAAATTTATCATGTTTTTTCATTTTTACACTCTTCAAACAGTAAAGGCACATGATACATTACTCCCAGTGCACATTTAATGGAGGGTAATTTTGGAAAAAATTTCCAACATCTACCTTGAATTGTAAATCATTCACTTATTTTGAAACACTAAAATTACTCCAATAATTCAGTTATTGTGAAACGGAGGGAGTATTAAATAGGATAACTTAATCAATAATAAACAGTACAATCCCTTTATTATTTTTCTTAGCAAACATGAAAAAGGATAAATCAATAATTAGAGTAGAATGAATAGAATATTTTTAAAGGGTGTTTAAAAAATTAACATGATAAGTAAATGGACCGAATGGAATAATCAGTTAATGTAATTTAATTATTATTTAATATCCTTATAGATCACAATTAAGTTAGTTTGTGTAAAGGTTCTAAATGAATGTTGTAACTATTTTTATATATACTTGAAATGATTGAAATACTTTGTAGTATTATATGAAAACAATGAATTTTGCAACTCTTGTCACATGAAATTATAGGTGAAAATAAAATAATAAATATCAAAATAAATTTATTTCTATTTATAACTGAGAAATTTTGTACCCATAAATTCATTAAAATCAGTATTATTCTATTTTTAATCAGCATTGAATTATAGTTATTAAAATATTGTCATGTTATTTTATTGAACGGGCGTCTCAAGTTAAATTGATGACATTAATAGCTGTCATATATGCTGAGGGTTTAGCGTCTTGCAAATTTTCAATCGACGGTACCGACGAATTTAACCTATCTCTTCGTGTCTTGAAGATTCTGGTGATAGCAGAGAATCACTAATCTGATGCCGGTAAATTACTTGTGTCGGTCACCATAAACATATCCCGACGACCCTATCAGTTTTGGCGACCCAATCAGATTTTGGCGCAATCATCGTCTTTTTCTCTCTCGCTTCTTGCGCCGACCACTAAAATGATAACGGCTTTTTCGGCAGCCTTTCTATGTGGCCCAACAACCACATCAATTTTTGGTGAGTGAAGTCAATTTTTGGTAATTTGATCATCGCTTTTCTTTTCTTCTCTTTTATTTTCTTTATAACCCTTTTCAGGTACTTCAAGTTCAGATCCGCACTTCAGGCGGTGATATCAAGATTTCGGTATCTAGCTCATTTTTTTGGCGACCAGCACATTCTCCAATGACCAAGTACAGGGATGTGGTACCAGCAGTAGGGTAAAGGCGGTGGCAACAAATTGTGACGACCAATTTCTGCACCAATTTGCCAGAATTCGACAAAACGATCAGGAAAACGTATTTCACTGTGTCTCTCCCAATATCAGGTGCACTCATTTCAGTCTTCTCTAGTTTATTTGGTATATGCTTCTTGTCTCTTTTTCTATCCTGATTTCTTCTTTGATTTTTTAATTATTCCTATGGGATTATTGGTTATGGTTTCTCCGTAACTTAGTAGGTGTTTGTTGCTTGTGATTAGTACAGTACTTGTTGTTACTTGTGAGTATCAATCCTGCTTACTGGTTTTTGTTTGCTGATTTAGCTATTTTTAGTCATACTCTTTTGCTCATCATGTTTTTTGGCTTTTTTTCTTCAGATTCTTATATCATATCCTTTTGAGTGGTGGTTGGGGAGATAGATGATGGATTAGGGTCATATCATAGGTC
>NW_025849967.1:0-2205 GCF_002878395.1 Capsicum annuum
GGTGGTGCAAAGTCTCAGGCAAATTCTTCGGCACCACCCCCGCCTCAGAAGGGCACCACGTCAGCTGCCGGGAACAGTCCCAATCGGTTATATGTTTTGACCAACCGCCAGGAGGCGGAAGCTTCCCCAGATATTGTTACCGATATGTTATAAATCTTTTCCCGTGATGTTTATGTGTTACTTGGTCCCGGGTCTACATTATCCTATGTGACCCCTTATGTGGCTGTTGGTTTTAGGTTTGAGCCCAGTGTGATTTCTGAACCCTTTTCAGTTTCCATCTCGGTGGGGGATTCTATTGTTGCTAGGAGGGTGTACAAGGGTTGTGTTGTGACTGTTGGTAGCTGGGATACGTTAGAAGATCTCATGGAGTTAGATATGGTTGCTTTTGATGCTATCTTGGCAATGGATTGGCTCCATTCTTGCTAGGCCACATTAGATTGTAGGACTCAAAGGGTCACTTTTTCTTTCCCGAATGAACCAGTGATAGAGTGGGAAGGACATTCTTTAGCACACAGAGGGCACTTTGTCTCCTATATCATAGCCCACAAACTCATTTCTAAAGGTTGCTTGTACCACCTTATCCAAGTTAAGGACTCCAATGCCGAGAGTCTTCCTCTTCAATCTATTCCTGTAGTAAAATAATTCCCAGAAGTCTTTCTAAATGATCTCCCAGGAATACCACCTGATAGGAATATTGAGTTTGGTATTGATGTGTTGCCAGACACTCGTCCTATTTCCATTCCGCCATATAGAATGGCTCCTGCAGAACTAAACGAGATGAAACAACAATTAGCAGATCTCCTAGATAAGGGTTTTATACGCCCCAGTGTGTCTCCTTGGGGCACGCCTGTACTTTTCATGCGAAAGAAAGGTGGTTCCCTTCGTATGTGCATAGACTACGGTCAACTGAATAAGGTCACGATTAAAAATAAATATCCTCTTCCTACGATTGACGATCTTTTTGATCAGCTTCAGGGTGCCAAGTTTTTTTCAAAAATAGACCTTCGTTTGGGTTATCATCAGTTGAAAGTTAGGGAGTCAGACATACCCAATACAGCCTTCCGAACCCGATATGGTCACTACGAATTTCTAGTCATGTCCTTCGGGTTGACTAACGCCCCTGCAACCTTCATGGATCTTATGAATAGAGTATTCCGTCAGTTTTTTGACTTGTTCGTCATTTTAATTATTGATGATATTCTGATCTATTCTAAGATTAAAGAGGATCACGCCAATCACCTCCGAATTATTCTTCAGACCCTTAAGGATCATCAGTTGTATGCCAAATTTTCTAAGTGTGAATTCTGGTTAGATACTATTGCCTTCTTGGGGCATATTGTATCCAGTGACGGGATAAGAGTGGATCCCAAAAAAGTTGAAGCAGTGAGAAAATGGCCCAGACCCACCACTCCAACCGATATTCGGAGTTTCTTGGGTTTGGCGGGTTATTACAGAAGGTTCGTAGAGAGTTTTTCTTCCATAGCTGCTCCACTCACTAAATTGACCTAGAAAAAGGTAAAGTTTGTGTGGTCTGATCTATTATGTGAGAATAGTTTTGAGAAGTTGAAAGACAAACTGGCCACTTGTCGCGACCCGAACCAGGGCCTGGCTGTGACGATCATTTCGAACCATAGAGGCCCGAAACACCCCTATCTGTCTGGTAATCATGCACCTAATTCATATGATCAAAGTAATGCGGAAGAAACACAATATAACGGAAACATGGTCAAGAATCATATGAAAACGAAAATGGAGAATAGTGTCCCACAATCTAAATCAACATCTCTAAAATCATCTGCAAAATCTCTACTACATGACTGAAACAATGTCTATCTGAAAACTGGGACAAGGCCCCTAGCAGACCCCAAAACTAAATATAAGATAAAAGGACTGCAGGATATAAGACCTTTCGAAACATAGAAGGCTCACCACTTGTCTCTGTAACTCTGTCTGAATGATCTACTGATTCTCTTGACCCCTAGACTGGGCCTCTGAACCTGAGAGGTTGGAGAGGGGAGGGGGTCAGCACAAAAGTAATGGCACGCAGAGATATCAAAACAAAACATAATATCTTTAAAAAATATAGTTGAGAGCCCTTATAAAGCAATTTCATGTCAAATCATTTGAAAACACATGGGCATAATGCAATAGTTTCTTAACAACAATGAAATGCAACTGAGCTAGGTGGAATATCCTACATAATTT
>NW_025849968.1:0-658 GCF_002878395.1 Capsicum annuum
CTAAGGAACCTCTGGTGCGACTTGTAGGGGATTGAATTTCACTTTTATCAATTGCTGAATCAGTTAACTCACTGGAAGCATGAGAATTTGATTTCGACTCAGCACATACTGGTTCTGAAGGGGAACATTCTGTTTCCGCTTCCGTTGATGGATCAGTGACTTCAGAATCTGTTACATGATCAACAAAATGAAGTTACAGAACATTCAAGAGAACCAAATAATGCATTGTTGCCCGCCCCTTCCCATCATAGATCATTAGAAATGCAGCAGATACAACAATCTGCACCATGTTTGCACATTGACTTTTAAAGTTTTCTCAATCCATTTCGCCTCTAGCCTCTTTATATATTTCCAGCTCTCTCGCCAGATGACTTGAGAGCCTTCTTATCAGTATCTACATCTTAAGTGTACCAAATTCTGAAAACCCCCATCATATGGATTTTTAAAAAGAATAGTAGTGAAGGATCAACTATCGATATAAGGTACTACGACATGATGTCTTGTAACAGCTACTACCTCCTCTACATTGTTTTTGAATTCTTTTGCAGGAATTAAAACATAAATGAACCATATAACTCATAGAGACAAGCATGAAGCTCTGCTGCCCTCCGTCATAAAAGTTTCAAAATGAGAACCTTGTAAATAAAACATGAATAGT
>NW_025849968.1:758-1643 GCF_002878395.1 Capsicum annuum
AAGTGTACCAAATTCTGAAAACCCCCATCATATGGATTTTTAAAAAGAATAGTAGTGAAGGATCAACTATCGATATAAGGTACTACGACATGATGTCTTGTAACAGCTACTACCTCCTCTACATTGTTTTTGAATTCTTTTGCAGGAATTAAAACATAAATGAACCATATAACTCATAGAGACAAGCATGAAGCTCTGCTGCCCTCCGTCATAAAAGTTTCAAAATGAGAACCTTGTAAATAAAACATGAAATAGTAATAGCTGAAAGAACAGGTAATTGACTTGGAGAAAATTACCTTCTGTAATTTCAGATTCATCAATTTCGTCCTCTTCTTCTTTTTGAGCCACCATAATGGTCTCCATGCTATCCACTTTCTGTTGATGGCTTTGAGCATTCTTGGCAGTATCACACCCCTTTTTTTACTCCGAAAAGATTCGATTTTATACTTCGAAAGCGTTTTTATTATCAAAGTGACAAAAAATGAAAATTTGTTTCGAAAAAGATTATTTATATTCGAACCTCAGAGTCGCCACTTGGCATAATCCGGTGTGCCAAGTCACCTTTGGAAAACCCTTTACAAAATGATTTTGACTCTGTAAAACTGATCCGCGAGCAGAGATTCCGACTAAGGAATTCTATTGACCGAGGGGAAGGTGTTAGGCACCCCTTGGTCCCGTGGTTCGACCACGGTCGCTTGGTGGAGAGTATCGGCTAATTAGACACCACAAATGTATAAACCACACAACAAACATAAACAAACATCAAACAACAATCCAAAAACCAAAATAATAATGTCCAGTCCAATTATTACAACCCGAAATGAACAAAAAAGGTATTGAAAAATAAACCTACGCTAACCTACACTAATCCTAAACTACGATCCA
>NW_025849969.1:0-1434 GCF_002878395.1 Capsicum annuum
CAGGAACTAATAGAGACTGATGTACAATTGCTAATCGAGTGGCCATTATGGGTTAGTTTTAGGAATTATCTTCTAAAAACTGATATGCTATTCAGGGAAAAATCCGAAAACGTAGCTAAGATGAGAAGAGAATTTGAGAGAGAGAATAGAGAAATGTTATTATTCAATTCATATTACAATTAGTACAATGGTTTATATAGCTAAAACTCTTAATTGGATAGTTGTAACCGCCTTAACTAACTTTGGGTAGTTGTAACCGCCTTAACTAACTTTGGGACGTAGCTATAGTAATAGCTACAGTAAAAATAGAATTTTAAACTACAACTATCATTTTAACAGTTTCAACTAATCAAATGTCAGCTCAGCTTAATTCTTGCTTTCTTCTCTTCTTTATACTCTCTATTGCATACTTGTAGCAATACCCCTTCCTTCAGCAGATCCTTTACCTCAAGGATTAAAAGAGGGAAATCTCAATTGAAACTCAGAAGAGAATTCCCAAGTTGCCTTATCTTCATCCAAGTTGCTCTACTTAATAAGCAATTGTTCCACCGCTTTGTTACCCTTTTTAACCAATCTTTTGTCTAGAAATCTCTCAGGTGGGACAGTAAGGACTTGACAATTGAATAACTGGAGGGTGTGCAATGCTGCAAGGGACTTCATGACATTTTTTTAGCTAAGAAATATGGAATGTAGGATGAATGAGTACATCACTAGGCAGCAATAGCTTGTAAGCCACAACACCTATTCTAGCTTCAATCAAATAAGGTTGTAAAACGTAGCAGCCAGTTTGTTAAAGGGCCTGGTAGATACTGAAATATGTCTGTAAGGCTGAATTTTCAGGTACACCAAATCTCCCACCTCAAAACTCCTCTCAGACCTATGCTTGTCTGCCAAATCCTTCATCCTCTACTAAGCTCTAAGGATATGAAACTTTAAGAGTTGAATAATTGCATCCCTTGCAATCAGTGACCTATTAACCATATCAGAACTAGATTCTCCAGCTAAGTAAGGGAGGTGAATGGGAGGCTTTTGGCCATAGAGTACTTCATATGGAGTGTATTTAAGAGTTGGATGATGGGTGGTACTGTACCACCATTCATCAAGAGGCAAATAAGACACCTACTCTTTAGACTTATCTGAGCAGAAACACCTCAAATAGGTTTCTAATGTCCTATTCAAAACCACAGTTTGTCCATCAGTCTGTGGATGATATGCAGTAGAATGTTGTACTTTGACTCCCAACAATTCAAACAACTCCTGCCAGAATGAGCTGATAAAAATGAGGTCTCTATCACTTGTCAGGGTAGAAGGTAGTCCGTGTAACTTAAAAATGTGATCCATGAAACATTGAGGAATAGTTTGAGCAGTGTATGGATGTTGAAGACTAATGAAATGAGCAGACTTGCTTAGTCTATCAACCACCACTAAGATCAC
>NW_025849970.1:0-698 GCF_002878395.1 Capsicum annuum
AATTTGGATAGGAAGATCAGGCAGCTCAATCCAAAATGCATGTCATACTCATTGGAGTTGGTTGTCGTATTCAGATAAGTTTTCTTTTGAATATGGGACATTGCCCCTTTTCTTTCATTTACATATTCATGTTTTTTGTCTTTTTATGTCATTTATCAAAATAAAAGTCACCATCATTTCTTTACATTTTTAGTCAAGTCTGTGTCAAAACAAGCGAGAAAGGATTTCAAAATTTACTACCAGTCTTTCCAATTATACGAGGAAAAGCCAAGGAACAGCACAGGAAAGAAATATGATCATAATTCAACATGAAACAAAGGAAGTCTATCAACCGACAGGCTGTTGGATTCATGGAAGCATTCAGACCTGGGAAAATGGTGCACCTCAGAGGCATGGTAAAATGGAAGCCCATTGTTCGAGTCAGAACTTACTTCTTTCAATCTGGGTCCGGGTCAATGATGCGGCAAGGCAGGGTAGATGTAAGCAATTTAAAACAAAGATGAAAGGAACGAGTGTTGGGGCAGACACCTGAGAAGCCAAGAGCTGCAAATCGCCACTAAGTTTTTAACCGACAAATTTTCTTTGTTGAAATAGGGGCAAATTCGCTTCACCTAATTCAACTACTATCGGAAGTCCACATCCGTGGGGATTTTACTTTATGTTCAGGACCCTCCTGAAAAATGGGATTTTACTTTATG
>NW_025849970.1:798-1238 GCF_002878395.1 Capsicum annuum
ATTTTACTTTATGATCAGGACCCTTCTGAAAAATAGGATTTTACTTTATGCTCAGGACCCTCCTGAAAAATGGGATTTTACTTTTGTTCAGGACCCTCCTAAAAAATGAGATTTTACTTTTGTTCAGGACCCTCCTGAAAAATGGAATTTTACTTTATGTTCAAGACCCTCCTGAAAAATGGAAATTTACTTTTAATTCAGGACCCTCCTGAAAAATGGGACTTTACTTGCTGTTCAGGACCCTCCTGGGAAAATGGGACAACGCTTTCGAAAATGAAATACTACTTTATTATAATTCTTGTTTGGAATAATTTTTGTTCTAGTTTGATTTTTGGGTTTCAGGAGCCCGCCTGAAGAACAGGGTGATGAACTAGCAAGTCAGAGGCCCGCCTAGAGAACAGAGTGAAGAAATAAAAAGTCAAGCAACAAAGTGATGAAAT
>NW_025849971.1:0-1685 GCF_002878395.1 Capsicum annuum
TCAATAGAGACCTTGACAGGATAGTTGAACAAAACAACTATACCAATCAGGTCCTTCACACGATCTCCCGGCAAATAGGAGATGCTAAAAATTCTGTACTTCCTTTTAGTTCCCCCGCTCCTGAGAAAGGGACTTCAATTCCCAATCCTATAACCAACCCCATCTTCAAGATTCCTAAATTCCAAAAGGAGAAATTCCCTAATCTCAGCGATGATTTCAAGGTTTCGGGAAAAATCTTGGAACAAATCAATGACAAACTTTCTAAGTTTAAAATCTCTGAGAAAGATGAGACCAGCAACCAGAAAGCTGAGTCCAGCAACCCAAAAAACTCTCTTTCTAAACTTACCTGTGATCGTTTTTCTACTAGGAAAAACTATTACAAGAAACCTTCTCCCCCAGACGTTTAGTTTGAAGAAAATCCCTACCTTTCGACCTCCAACCATGATGATCGAGGAATAACAGAATGGAATGTTGACGATTTGGCTAAACATCAAATCTACAACAAACTCCATGAAATGGGCGTTGCTATTACCGCTTACAAAATCAGAGGAGCCACGGATAAAGAAGCTGCTACCATGATCGTATCAGGTTTTACTGGTATGATAAAACATTTTGGGATAGGAAGAAACACTTGGTTGAACTTCCTTACATCCCAGGGTTTGACAAACAAACCATTCCCACTAAAGCCAGATCCATCCAAATGAACCAAGAAATGATGGAAGTCTGTAAAACAGAAATTAGTCATCTTCTAAAAAATGGTATTATTAGAAGCTCTAACTCCCCCTGGAGTTGCTCTGCCTTTTATGTCAATAACAGTGCAGAAAAGGAGCGCGGCACTCCTAGACTTATAATAAATTACAAGCCTTTGAATGCGGTCTTAAAATGGATTAGACATCCAATCCCTAACAAAAGGGATCTTCTCAAAAGAACTTTCAAGGCCAACCTTTACAGTAAATTTGATATGAAGTCAGGATTTTGGCAAATTCAAATCGCTGAAAAGGATAAATACAAAACAGCATTCAATGTCCCGTTTGGGCACTATGAATGGAATGTTTTGCCCATTGGCCTCAAAAACGCTCCATCAGAATTTCAAAATATTATGAACAATATCTTCAACCCTTATACTTATATGTCAATTGTTTATATTGATGATGTGCTTATTTTCTCAGAAAACATTGATTCTCATTTCAAACATTTAAATACTTTCTTTAAGATTGTTAAACTTAATGGTTTGGTTATTAGTGCCAAAAAAATGAAGCTCTTCCAAACGTCTATCAGATTCTTAGGACACGATCTTTACCAAGGTAGCTATAAACCTATTTGCCGAGCCATTGAGTTCTCCTCTAAATTCCCTAATGAAATTACTGACAAAACGCAGCTCCAGAGATTTTTAGGAAGTCTTAATTATGTTGCAGATTTTATCCCCAATATTAGGCAGGTCTGTGAGCCTCTTTATAAAAGACTCAAGAAAACCCCAGTTCCTTGGAGTCTTGACCAAACTAATGCAGTCATCCAGATCAAAAGCTTGGTCCAGAACCTTTCGTGTCTAGGTATTCCTAACCCAGAAGCCTTCATGATAGTCGAAACCGATGCTTCAGATATTAGGTATGGGGGTATACTGAAACAAAAGATCAATGAAAATTCTCCTGAACAGTTAGTCAGATTCACATCCGGAATATGGAATT